>NC_090696.1:58962887-59265917 GCF_040954835.1 Lepisosteus oculatus
TGCAACTGCACTATTTGGCTTTAATAGCAAAACACTGATTTCCTTAGTGCATTAATTTCTTAACAGCCATTAATCTGGTGACGGGGCGAATTTTACTAAGTAATGGGAATACTACACAAAACACGTAAGCTTTGCTTTAAAAGAGTTTTGTATTCTCCATACAAACACAGCAACACAGTAATTCTCCAACATGTTAAATGTTAAATAATCCTATTGGATGGGTTATTCATTATGTCTAGGGCATTTTAAGAAGGCTTCTTGATGAATATTGGAAGAATAAGAGTTACAAATGAGTAGATCACAGAACCTAGGATATTGAGCTCACAAAAGATATTGGCTGGTATGATGGAACAGACAATCTTAATGATGCTTATATTATGGACTAAAAGTATCTAAATTACCATTTATTATAAAGCTTATGCATACATATGTAACCACTATGTTTTTGGGGACTCCTATAAAACTTGTGTCCCTCTGAGATATATGTAACCACTATGATTTTGGGGACTCCTATAAAACTTGTGTCCCTCTGAGACTAGATGTGAACATCCCTGAAAACTCAAAGACACCCTCACTTAGTTGTGTCTGTAGCTTTCACATATCTTGGGAAGATTCTTCAAATCTCCCCAATTGATCCAATCAGACCCTGCACAGACAACAACAACAGTTTGTGCCTGCAAATTCTGTACTGTAGGATAAAGGTTGACACAGAAAATAAGAAATAAGAAACAGCTATTTTCACAGAGAGAAGAATGTTTATGGAACACATAATTATTAAACCTTATTATCTCCTTTGAACTTGTAATGTAAATGGCAGCATCCATATATAACAAAAACAACACATGGCATCTGATTTAATCCAATTAATTTAACTATCCGTAGCTGACATTTGTTACGCTTCAAATGTACACGCACAGTGGAGGTCAGCGAGATCATGTTTACCCTCCAAAGGCTGACTGCATTTGTATTTTATTTTTATTTTGCATAGATTTCTTTAGGATTTTGCTATACAAAACTACACAGTTTCCACTACAGCACAAGTCTGACCTTTAACAAAAAAGTCTTCAGGAGCAGTCATCCACTGAACGATTTACACTACTTTCTGAAGAAAGAATCTTGACCTGTTAAAGAAGAGGTATAAGACACAAAAGACAGCTTCGAAAAAGAAATTAATTTTCATTTTGAACACAGACTTTCAGCATCAGTACGCATGTGTAAACACACATATACATACAGTACACAAGCCTTCATATGATCTTTTAAAATCAGTTCTTTTAAACCCCAAACGTTTTTTTAGGGATTAGAGATTGCTAGTGAAACAGATAATGATAATGTGTAGGATACACTCTACATGAACACCTCTGGGTTTTATCTCACCACAAGCAGGCCACAGTATAGTAAACAGTGTATACAGTGTGCGCACTCCACGAAGCCTTATCTTTAAATTTAGTTAAATGTAGTGAACTGTTACGACAAATCCTGCAATTAGTGGCTTCAGCGTTTCATCCTCGTTTGAATTGAAAGAAATGGCGCAGGCGTGTTGAATTATTATCAAAACAAACTAAAGAATACAAACCAAAAGTAAAGGGACAACAAGAAGGAATTTTTATCCAGTGATAGCCGAGGAAGCATTCAACGCCAAGATTTTATTTCACCTTCTTCAATATAAAATACTAGACTATTTTAAAAGAAATCAATTCATCTGTGTTCTGAACAATTTCCTCATGAGAAATAAAACCATAATGAATTTGTAGAAAATGGATATGTGACACGTATCATTCAGAATTCTCAATTTGAATTACACTACTATTACATTAACATTTTAAATCCTTGGTAACTGAATATTTACCTCCTTACGTGCAGCAAATGCTATTCTCACCTCTGGCCAGTTTCAATGTACAGTATATTACAAGCATTGAACTGATGGTCTGGAAAGACGGATTTTTCATCCATTTTCTGATTGATGGCTTTGTTTTTCATTGTTCGTCCTTGAGCCATCATATCAAAAATTCAATGAAACCTGTCACCAGCAGATTTCAGAGTAAAGTCAGAGAGATCCCTGGTTGGATTGAGTATGGTTTTACTGCTAATAATCCCGATTCCTGACTGAGTTCCTCCTGGAAGCAGAAGCTCTTTTTTGTTACAACAGTTCCATGTCTGTTTTCCAATGCATGGTGTGGAAAGATGTTCCAGCCATGAAAGTATGTCTCTAGGACAATTCCCTAGGTCTATCTGAAAGAGCCAGGGTGATTGGGAGAGAATTAAAATAGATAGAATAGAATAGAATTATGGTTGACAGAAATTTACTGCAACTGCATTTCTGCCTTTTCACTGCAAAATGTTCAGTGGAGACTGTCACTATTACTACATAGGAAATAAAGAGAGATGTGGAATAGAAATTAAAATTCCCATCATCCGCATAATTGTATAATATTATATATGTAATATTTTAATAATAATTATATAACATTATGCTAACAGCTATTCTGTCAGTTCTTGAAAATTATTAGAAAGAATTTAAGTTCCTTTTCAATTTTACACCTTCATTACCTTAAGTTTTGAGACCTTTTATATTCCTTGTTCACTTGTTTCTAAAATGTCTATTTTGCTTATTTTATACAATAGTTCAAATTCTCAGTTATTATACAATCAATTATAATCATAATCAGACAGGGGGAGACAATGAATATATCTTTATTTTATATATAAAAAACATCATTACTATGTTACAGTGTCTTTGCTGTGATAGAATACCTTGTGTTGGAATTTTACTGAGCTGTGGTCATTATCTTTAACATATACAGTAGCTTGTTGACAAACATACTTGGTAAAACATTCTGTAAGGACAGATGTACAGTTCACAAACTGTGCGGTTCTTGAAACTCAAAATTTTCAAAACTAATTAAGTTATGCTCCAAAAATCTCTAGGTGTCTCTTGGATTAAGTCCATCTCTTGCTTAATTAGAGTTGGAATAATTTTACTTTGAAAAGAGGAGAGAGAAGTTTTGTTTATTACAGCAAAAATGACTGATCACTATTTGTTTTACATAGGCTCATGATTTCCATTGGTATAAAGAACTAATCTTGGAGTTCAGATGTGATAAAGCAGTGAAGACTTAAAAATCCCAATGTCAATGTTACACACTAATTGCTCATGCTTGTTTGTTTAAACGAAAGGTTTTATAAAATTATTTGAGTAGGCTGATTTTTTTATGCCAGCCAGAACTTTTTAATACTGACTTTAAAGGTAACTTTGTCACTAAATGTGATTTCAACTGACTACAGATAGCTTTTTTGGTTAGTTATTCTAAATAAATGAAACAAATATCAGAAAATGAAAAAGGTCAAGGAGCTAAAAACAAAGTGGGCTTTTGCATATAAGAAAATTAATTTTCCTTGTAAAGGAAATAGTAGAATTGGCAACTCAATTTTCCTTTTATAATTTAATCCAATTCTCAACGTTTGTTGTGTTTGTCATGAACAGATGGGCTGACATTTTTAACTACCTTGGAACAGGGCCCAGTTTGTATAGGATTCTGGAGTGGGTGGTTCCATTCTTTACAGGCACATTTTGTTCAGTTGAACCAGACTTCAGTCCACGGACCAGTCTTAGAAGAAGAACAATCAGAAAAGCATGAGAAACATAAAAACAAATAAGGGTTTTCTACAGGTTTTCTTTGTGTGTTCACAACAATGTCTTAAGCTCCGTTGACAGAGATGCACTGATATGATGAAGATGTACCATTTGTGTATTACTTTCTTATATTTTTACTGAAACATGTTGCATACTGTGCCTTCACTCACAGTAATAACTTGTCTACCCAGTATTCAAGGCTCCAGGTTATAAAGAACTCATCACCCATCAGGGAAAGAAGAGGTCCCCCTTGAGCTCATGAGCTTGGTAGGAGGAGAGTTGACTATCCCCTGTGCATGAAGTAATCTATGGTCTTGGCATTGGAAGGGTTGTGTGAAGTCATCATTGGAATTTTCCCTGGTCCAGTGATTTTAGGCCTGCCTGTACCAATACACATGAAGAAGGACAGACAGACTCCTCTGATCCCCCCCCATTATGTTCAGCCATTAACGTATTCAATATGTGACAAGCTCTCTGGTGACTTACACAAAGGTGGGTACTGAATAGAGGAGTGTCCGCTCGCTGATACCACTGTAAACCAGCATGCACCTGAGAAACAAGAGCTGACGCAGCTGGCACAATAATCTCAACCCTTCCCTGTCGAGCCAAATAAATGCTGCCTTTTTACAGGCTGCTAGTGTTTGGACTTCAAGTCTCAACATCTGGATCAGAGCTCATCTCAAGAATAATAGCCTGAAAAGCTTAACATGTCAATACGAGACTGTTTATTTTAGCAGATGCTATTAATACTGTAGGGCGACACAATGGCTAGCATTGCTGCCTTGACGAATTGGGGTCCTGGGATCAATTCTGGCACTGGAGTGCTACCTGCTTGGAGTTTGAATGTTCTTCCTGTATTCATATGGGTTTCCTCCAGGTGCTCCAGTTTCCTCCCGCAGTCCAAACAAATACTGGTCGGTTAATGGGCATCCGGGAAAATTGGCCTTGGAGCAAGTGTATGTGTCTGTGTGTGCCCTGCGATGCACTGACATCCCATCGTGGGAGTAGCCTGCCTTCACCTGTTCCTTTCCGAGATAGGCTCCAGCTCCCCTGCCACCCTGAATTGGATGATGCTGTTAGAAAAAGAACAAATTTATACAGTATCTCTTCTGTTTGTTTATTTTCATTCAGTAACTGATGTTTTTTGACACTGTATAGAGGTGACCAGCAAATGATCATTCTCTACACGTAAGTTCTTTGTTTTGCTATAATAAAATGAATGCTTCTAAAAAACGAACAATAGTGACTGTGTCCACAGACATTCTTGTTAAGCGTGCAGTCATCAGTAATTCAGTGATTATGTCATGTGCCTTTGTTTTACACATTGTGCCAAAGAATCAGAGAATCAGGAAAAGTGTTTAATGAGCAAGTGAACTTTGCATATTGTAAGTTTGCTCAGCAACTGTGAGCCCCGAGTTTGAACAAGAGTGCTTGTGATCTTTGTATTCCTCGTGTCGACAAAAAACTGCTTTACATAAATCATTTGTAGATTGCCTTGGCTTTCATGTGGACAAGACAAAGAAAATAAATTCAGGAGCTATTTACTACTGCTATTCTACGAAGCATTGTTTAACTTCTGACTTGATAGAATTCAAGTGTGATACAATAACTAGGTGTAAGTATATGTTGTCCCCATTATTCATGTAATATTGCAGTAAGTTTCTGTGTGTTTTTCTGTGTGTACAGTATAATAAAAGTATTTATGCAGGTATAAATAGCTGTACAGAGAATAAACCAAGACAGAAATACCTATAATGTTTTGTGTCTACAGGTAAACTTTCCCCAGTTAAAAAGATGTCAATAAAAGCAATACAATGTAGAAAAAAATAGTATTTTCTTCAGAGAAAAATATTTTGAAGAGAAAATAGTTTCATGTAGGACACAATGTGATGTATTCTACAACAAAGACCTTTTCATTTAAAAAGTAATATTACCACCCATGCAAATTCTGCACCACACCTGAAAACATTTATTGTAGCACTACAAAGAAACCCACAATTCCACACTTTTATACAAACCGAACATTTGATACATAATTTTGTATACACTATTATAGGCCTTATGATAATGAAACAAGCAACACATATGGAAACATTTCACACTTTTGTCATGCAAATGCATGACATGAAATCATGTCTATGCCTTTTGAAATAAAATCTCTTATTGTGACAACGACAAATAAATATAATGACATTAGCCATGACATGCAAAACTAGACAAGGGTATTTCTAACAACAATACTCTGGGGTTGATTTATCTTGAAACATACAGTAACTTGTTTTCCAAATTGTATTAATATAAATTATTATTATTTGGCATGTAAGAATATGCCCATTATTGTAGCAAACAATAATTAGCAAAGTGCATACATGTTATATAAAAATAAATAGAACTAGATGCATTTTTACACTACATAAGGAGTGTATGGAAAAGAGAATATATGAACGTGGAATGTCAGATTTGTTAATAGGTTGGTCACTTGTGTTTTATGCATTTTTCCAGTCCTTTGAAAGGGGGGGAGGGGCAGGTTGTAAGCCATTTGCATTCCACCTTGTGTGGCCCTGCTCCCAGGTAAGTAATGAGTGACAAAGTAAAAGTGCTGGAAAAGGTTAATCACAGGGTGTTTATCTCAGAAGGGATATGGGCTCTTCAGTCTGACAGATCTCCCTATTGTTCATCAAGGCAAAAAGAGAGGGCTGCAGTTTTGTGTCTAAAGGTGGCCTGCTGTAAAACATTAATCCGTGCGGTAGGTAAGGCTGTCTTAAAGTGAGGTGATTTCATGAATTGTGTGATTCAATCAAGCTTTTTTTTGTTCCAGTAATCAGTGTGAGCCACTCTATCCAAGAACAGAAGAAAGGTTTCCCATCTATGCATTCAGTGCTTAGAGTCTTCCATGTAGGATCTGCTGGAAAGTGAGTTTGCTCAAAACAAGTGGGTTCTGAAATGCAGATAAAAAATAATAGATTTTTAAAGGTCTTTTCTCAGAAAAGAAATAAAAGAGCCGGGCTGACTGTTTTGAATATGTTGTGTTTAAAAGTAGAAAACTCATAATGATAATGCATATTAACAATAATGACAATAACAATTATATATATTGTTACAAAATGGGAGCTGAGTAGTTAAATAAAATGTTGTACCCAAGAAGCAGGCACAAATGTTGAGGCACATGAGGAATGGCATATACAGTCACTTCATTATGTTCTCTGGTACAATCCAGTAAGAAAATCAGAGTCAGACATGGAAAAACAAACAGATATTAATTGACACACGACATGAAATGATAACACATACAAATCAATGTGTTTCCAAGACCTATCGGTATGTCTTGCAAACCCAGAACCACAGAAGTCTACCCCTGTAACTGAAAGGGAAATACATCCTAAATTAAAGAATACGACTCCCCTTTCCTGAAACTTTCCTGGGAATTCCAAAAGGGAATCAATCTCTCTATTATCAACAGCATTACTAAACAAGAGAACATTTTTAAACAAGGTTTGAATTACCTAGCTATAACCTGGTCTCAAAGATCAATCTGAACAAGGTCCTTTCATGTCAAAAAGGCTAAAAAGCAGATGGTGTGCTTCTTCTTTTCTTGGTGTCTTTTCCTCTGTCTCATTGTCTCCCTTCCATTTCCTTCCTATCTCCTAACTGCTGTGTTTGTCTTTTTTATGTAGTGTTTCTATGAAGGCTCTATTGATTTAATATGAAGTTGATCATTCAGAGTAATTCACCAGAAAATCCCCTTCATCAACTGTATTAGCCTGCTCCGTGCTCACCTGTAGCTACCAAACACCTCAAATGGTACCCATTGCCTGAATAAAGTTTGACATGTATTCTGTAATACGATGTAAGCTGTAAATGTTATACCCTCCCAGCTCACAATAAAATTTTAGTCTGACTTTAATGTAGAGACTAAAAAGTGAAATAAAAAGCTTTAAAGGACTTTCTGTAATCATGGTGATGTCTGAGAGTAAAATGTTGTCATGTACTACTAATGTGGAAAATGTAGTATACATCGGATTACAAACTAGAATTAACCATTTAAAACCTCTATATGTCAGTCAGTCTAACATAAAACACAGTACTGTGCATAAAAACAGAAATAATTTATAGCTATCTAATTAACATTTACAGTATATATTTCTAATATATACATTAGAATATATTTTAGGGCAGGAGGAAAGAACTTTAGATAAAAATAATTAGCTCTTCACCATATTATAATGCAACTATACCTTCTTAATGAGCTGTAATAAAGGCAAAACTGTCTGGCTTCTAACTTTGACTTTAGATTTGTAAAAAGGTTGGTATGCTAAGTCCCGAGACAGTTTCGACTCTTGTACCATCGTGATTGGGTGAAGGGCTAATCAATATTCATACCCATCCACCCATTTTCTAATTCAGGGTTGTGGGGGAGCCAGACAGAGCCTATCCCAGTTAACACTTCATATATACAGTAAATATGCATATTATTGGTAAAACTAAACAATCTATATTCTTTCTTTAAAGTAATGTAAACATCTACATATTTATGATCTATTTTCTGGACTATAGCCTGTAATTGTATGAAACCTGCTATATTTAAGTACTGTACAAGACAATTTCTTGCCATGAAGCGATGAGCTAGAAAAATATAGACCGATAAATAAAAATGCCATGAAATGTTGCTTGTTTTGCTGGTGCCTCCTGGAGTCCTCATTAAAAATTAAATGTTGTGTCTCATTAAGTTATTATAGGCATCGGGAGACAAATAAACACTGGAAATCCACAATCAGGAGTGGATGATGCTGAACAGTCCAATCAAAGGGAAATCATCTCTATCGTTTAAAGCCTAGAGAGAAGCAGCACATGCAGTATCTGTTACAATAAGGTCAGATGAATAAAGAATCGGTGAGTCTCTCAGTGCGCATACACACATTTGAGGTTATTTACTTAGCACTTGCTTATTACTGTGCAGCTTGTTTTCTTACCAGATTATAAAGGTTTTCATGCATCGGGTTTGTGACCGCAATTTATTTAGCATGTTATTCTATCTCTCCCTAATGCATCCTGTACTGAACGTAGACTTGCCTCAATATTATTTTGTGACACTGTGAAAACCTAATAAATTATACTCTACACTTTTTCAAACAATTATCAACAATAATAAAATCCACAATATGCAGATTATGCATTATACCGTATATTTACATATTGTACTATGTATATAAAAATATAGCATTCTTCACCAGTTGAGAGTGTATGGCAATCCACATAGCATTATAGCAGATCAGGGTGTGATGCTGTGGGGTTTGGTCTGAAATACAGCAATGTCCCAGAGCAATATCCACCACGGAACCCCATACGTAAAGATAAAAGATGCAAATTCTGTAGGTATAGATATCATACAGCCCAAAAATCAAATAAACATTTCTTTTCATAAAAACAATTCTATTAACAAATAGATTCTAGGTACATAATAAACAGCAATTATACTGTAAATCAAATGATTAAGATGTGGAACAGAGGTGGTGACTTTTTGTGTATCTCCTTGGTCTACATGATATAGTTTCTGCTCTGAAATGCACTGTAGACTGAGGTGTCTTATGTAGATAGATGTATTTCTTCCTAAATCTTTCAACTTAATTCATGTTTTAGAGTGCTCTCACAATGAAATTAGATGCACATGGGCTCAATTTGGAGTTTCAAAACAAAGGGGATGGATACTTATCAAACCAAGACATGTCAGTGTTTTCTTTTAAATTATATGTAAAATATAATGTAAAATCGCCAGACCTTTCATTCCACTTTGACATTATAGAATAATTTGTGTAGAGCAGTGACAAAACATTCCATATAAATGTATATTTGATTTTGCAACATAAAAGTGCAAAAATCCACCAAAGGTGATGAATGCTTTCTGAAGGTACTGTACCTACTGTACATGCTTCACACTTTCTGGGTATTCTAAAACTGTAGCTTGATTATTGCTATGAAGTTCCAGTCCTAGATCTGCAGGTGTACCACACTCTGGCACAGATAAACTTGAAATGTTACATTACCACAATTCATGTTAGCTGGGGAAGTGAGTTGAAAATTCTTATCAACGGCACTGGATCTCAGTAGATTTTCCCCTATCTCTGGATGAGGTATGCACAGCACTGGGAACCAAAGAACCAGCAAAGCTGTCTCAACATTGAAATAAAGAAGCTGAAATGGATCCCAAAAATCCAGCTGTGAGAAGCTTAATTTTAATATCCTTTTCTTCAGGAACTGCTAGAAGGGTAGATATGCCCAACTGAACAACATAATTGAGCAAGATAGCTGAACCATTTAAGTGAGTGTTGTGTCAGCTTTTTACACTTTATTCTTACAAAGGAAATTGCATTTTTTTACTATATTGTCATGATATAGCAATGAATAAGGATTTCCAATAGAGATGCTTAATACCTTAATTATGCAATGTGATCCAGCTGATTGAATGTTTAACTTTTCAATTTAAGGACCTCGTTTGGTGGTTTTGTTTAAAGAGATGAAAAGGTTTGGATTAGACTAAAGCTTGATCACACCCATTTTTGCAAATTCTAAACCCATTACTTCATGGCAAGTTTCCATTAGATAAAAAGGAAGGAGGCTCTAGGAAAATAAAATCTCAATTATTTAGGAACGTTTATCATTTTCATTTTCACTTAGTGGGTGGGGGTCAAGGCTTTGACTTAATCAAGGCCCCGATTCTCAAAATGTTGGTTTGGTGCTGAACAACAAGTTTAAATAAATTCATTTTGTAGAACATTGTCTCTTAAAAATGTGAATGAGATGTGACTCTGTAATTTAAGGATAAATAATAGGACTGACGCCAGAAGTACAAGTCTTCAGGGTATTCATTTGAGATTGAGTAAAGTACCTTTATAGCCATGTAAATTATGTATGATTAATTGCTATTATTGTATTACGACAGTCAGCCGGCCCTGATTGACATAACACTTTGAGACAAAACATCCTTTTAACATTACCTCTAACATAAAATGCATTCATTTATAAATTATAAATAATAGATACAAACTGTCAAACATTATAAACTTGGAGCCTGAAAACCCTAATTAAGAAAAAGACGTAGGTGTTTATGTTGACACATCATTTACATCTTCTAGACAATGTGTGGGGAAGCACAAAAACATCCAACAAAATGCTTGAACATATAAAGCTAAAATTTAACCAAGAATGATACTTTAAATTGTACAATGCACTAGTAAGACCTCATTTAGAATATTATTCCAGAGAAGAGTGACCAGATATATTTCCTTAATATATCTTATTACTGACTAAGGCTAAAAGAATAAAATGTTTTTATTCTTGAACAGAGAACGTTTTGAGAGGACCTGAAGACAATTAAAATGTCTAAAGTATTAAAGGTATTGACAAATCAAGTAAATGGGCTTCTTTAAAATCAACTTTGACACACAAACCAGAAAACACAAATTGAAATAACAACAAAGTGCATTTAAAATTTTAAAAGATTGTCGGAGTATGAAACAAGCTTCCCTGCCATACTATAATAATAATAATTGCTTACACTTATATAGCGCCTTTCTGGACACTCCACTCAAAACGCTTTACAGGTAATGGGGATCCCCTCCACCACCACCAATGTGCAGCATCCACCTGGACCTGTTGAAAGCAGCACCCTGACTTCTTTCAAGGGATGGCTGGTTGAAATCATCTAAACAATTAGCAACAAGCAACCAAATGGGTTTCATAATCCAAATGGCCTTCTCTCATTTGTAAGCTTTGTTCTTATGATAAATGATATTTTGATGGTTTACCTTGGGATTCCTTCTGCATGGAACTTGAATGATGTTATCCCCATGTTCATGAGGGTTTTCTCTGGGTGCTCAGTTTTCCTTCTATCTCCCAGTGGCTAGCATTACCTTTGTGCATGACCTTATTAGCGACTGGTATCCCTTCCAGGCCAAGCAGAGTCATGTGTTCACAATCCTTGTGCTCCATTCTGACAGGCATTCTGATACATGGATGGAATCAACATTCTCCTGATTCCAGATTCCCAATTAGGGAATTTCAACTGATAATCAAGTTGGCTCACTTCTCTGACTCTTGGACCTTAAAAAGGTATAAAAGAAGCAGGCTTTTCTATAAAACTGATATTTGTCTGATACATTTGTTATTTCTCACACATACAAAAGCTTCCTATTTCCAAAAGTTTAGCATCATTTAGAGCGAATATGCAATGCTAACTTACAACAATGCAAACTAACAAAAACCTAGCCAATTGGAAAGGTCGCCATTGTACAGAAAACTGAGGATACTTTGGTCAAATCAAGTCCCCCAAATCTCAGGCAGTAACTGTCCATTAGTACAGTATATTTACATTTAGGCAATCCGACTTAAATTCAGGGGGGGGTGATGTTTGTTTTTATTTTTACTTCATATTCAAAACAGCCAGAGGGCGTGAATGATCAAATATAAGAGGTAAATTAAAATAATAATTATAATTGCTTATACTAACATACTTACTCCACTCAAAGCATTTTACAGGAAATGGGGACTTCCCTCAACCACCACCAATGTGCAGCATCCACCTGGATGATGCGACGGCAGCCATAGTTTTCCAGAACGCTCACCACACATCAGCTATCCGTGGGGAGGAGAGCAGAGTAAAGAAGCCAATTCATAGATGGGCCAATGGGAAATTTTGGCAAGTTACACCCCTACTCTTTTCGAGAAATGCCCTGGGATTTTTAATGACCACAGAGAGTCAGGACCTCGGTTTTACGTCTCATCCGAAGGACGGTGCCTGTTTACAGTATAGTGTCCCTGTCATTATACTGGGGCATTAGGACACACATGGACCGCAAGGTTAACGCCCCCTGCTGGCCCCACTAACACCTCTTCCAGCAGCAACCTTAGTTTTTCCCAGGAGGTCTCCTATCCAGGTACTGACCAGGCTCACACCTGCTTAGCTTCAGTGGGTTGCCAGTTGTAAGTTGCAAAGTGATATGGCTAATTGAATCAGGTTGTGACACTTGTTTGCAAGGCAAAGTGATCAAAGTGATCAACTACCATGAGGGAATACCAAGAAATAAAAGCCAATAGTTAATATTTTTAAAATGTCTCAAAGAACAAATTTGCGAGAATAAAAAAATGCAACCATCAGAATTACCCTCAAAGAGATTTGTGAGAAGAAACTGAGTCACAGTTAATCTTCTGATCATAGCATGAGCTGATGCCTTCAGATGTTGTGGCAGAACCTGAAGTGAGCTTTCCTTGCAAGGCAGCCCTCAAATGTCAGGGAGGAACTGGCCAAAATTCCTCAAGACCAATGAGAGAAACTGATCAATGGTTACAGGAAATATTTAGTTGCAGTCATTGCTGGTCAAAGAGGTACCAGCAGTTACTTACATATTGAATGTTGCATCATTTGAGGGTAAATACATCTTCAAAGACTATCACATTTAGTGGTTCCATCAGGTTAACTTTATCTATTTTTAGGAATTAGGAGAAGATCTAGAAACATTTCCGTTTGAAATATGCAAATTATAGAAAAATCTTGAGGGGTGCACAATTTTTTTCTCGACATTGTCCTTCTTTCACAATTAACTAATATTTGAAAATTCATGTCCAAGGAATTGTTGGTTTTGCACATACTGTATCTGTGTTTGATCATAGTGCATCATAGTACTGCATTAAAAATCCAAAATTAAATTGAACATTATATTCCATATTTTTATAATCAATATATTAATTTAGCTTTGTTCCAAAGAAGCAAACTTTTTATTTTAATAATTTATTAGGCATGTACAAACTGTTTATACTGTATATCAGATCAGTGTACCTTTTACTGATAATGTGAAATCACTCATAGCAAATCGCATGCAGTCCAACGTGGTTCTGAAGATCTTGCAGATGTCACATCTATTGGCACTACTACCACACTTTTTCACAGTGAGAGAATCTACACTGAAAGTCTTGCTTAGGTGACCAAACCTGCAAACCTCTGGCCCTGTTTGCAGCAGTTGGTGAAAAGCTCTCGCCATGCTTTGCATGCAGCTTATATGTCTGGCCATCATTTACATCACAGAGTACAGCTGGGTCACAGAATCACAGCAGCAACACAAACAGCTGCCCCGAGAAATACACTTTGGAGGTAACCTTACTTAAATGAGTGCTTTAATTAATAAAAGAAAAACTTTTCGACAGAACTGTATGTTGGTGGCTTATGAAATTCCATCCATCTTTTTATTCATTTTATATTCATTTCCCCACTTTTTCCAATTCAGATTCACAGTGGAGCCAAGGAGTGCAATTACCCTGGACGGGACACCAATCCATTACAGAACACACACAGAACACAAACACAGACATGCACACACTCACACCAGGGACAATTTTCCCAATATCCAATTAACCTACCAGTATGTCTTCAGACTATGGGAGGAAACTAGGTCAACCAGAGGAAATCCATGTGAACATGGGGAAAACATACAAACGCAACACAGATAGTACCTCAGGTTTTCTTGTTTTTGTTTAGGGCTTTGTTTAGGGCTTTGGAGCCTCAGCTGTAAGGTGCTAATAAAGTTATTCCTAAATAATAATAATATTTCCAATAAAAATGAAAAAAAAACATTATCCAGAATATAGTTCAAAGAGGTAGCTGCATGAACATGCGTAGGCTGCAAAGGAACAAGTAAAGGTTTATTCCATGCTGAAAAAAAGAAGAAAAGAAACACGTTTCAACGTTTCAGCTGTGGAGCCTTCTTCAGGCGACACATTGTTGTGTTGTGTTTCTTTTCACAATGACATAATTACTGAAGCGCATCGCTGCCACCAAGGGAAAAAAAATCCTCACCCTTATCTTGTAATTACAAGAAACATATCTCCTAATTAAGAGAAAATTATCTCGTAATTAAGACTTAGTAATTCTTGCGTAGTTAATGTGCTCACGCGATAGCACAATTGTCATTTAATACCTAAATCACGTAGGTAGCTACGTCAGCGTGTGTAGATTGCAAAGGAACACGTTAAAGGTTCATTCCATGCGGAAAAGAGAAGAAAAGAAACACAACGTTTTGGCTGTGAGGGCTTCACAGCCGAAATGTTGTGTTACTTTTTTTTCTCTTTATTTATTCCATGCTTTTTTTCTCTTTGTTTATTCCATGTTTATTCCATACGGAAGTGCATTGCTGCCAATAAGGAAAACAAATCACCCCACAATACCCCTACGTATCTTGTAATTACTAGTTAACAAATGATCTTGTAATTCCGAGATAATTTTCTCGTAATTATGAGAAACATAAGAGTGAGGATTTATTTTTTCCTTGTGGCAGCAATGCGCTTCTGTAATATACAATGCCATACAATGAACCAAGATTCTGGTTAAGAACCGAGAACTCCATTCCATGGTGAAGTACACCTGAAGTCAACACCCACTGTAAATAACAGAAACAGAATTGAAAGTTCCATCAAGAGGGTGGAGCAGTGGCTCTGTGGCTAAGGATCTGCACCTGTGACTGGAAGATTGCCCGTTCAAATCCTGCGGCTGGCAGAGGAATCCTACTCTGTTGGGCCCCTGAGCAAGGCCCTAAACCCTAACTGCTCCAGGGGTGTTGTACAATGGCAGACCCTGTGCTCTAACCCAAAGCTTCTCTCCCTGTTTGTGTGTGTCTGTGTCTCCATGGAGAAAAGCTGGGGTATGCAAAAAGATGAATTCCTAATGCGAGAAATTGTATAGGGCTAATAAAGAAACATTACATTACAATCCTTTTTCTAACCTGTTCATCCAGTTCAGGGTTGCAGGGGAGCTGGAGCCTATCCCAGCAAGCAATGGGAGCAAGGCAAGGTGTGACACCATTCCATCACAAGGCTGGACACACACAGACACAGCAACACACAAAGACCAGAGTCAGTTTTCTCATAGGCAAATTAACTTACCAGTATGTATTTGAACAGTGGAGAAAACTGGAGCAACAACAGGAAACCCCATGAACATAGGGAGAACATACAAACTCCATGCAGATAGGTCTAGGATTGAATCCAGAGCCTTAGTGCTGAGAGGCAGCAGTGTTAACAACTGCGTACTATGCCACCCACAATTTAAAGATATAAATTATATATTTTTGTTTCTATGTTCGTATATTTCAAAATTTCATCAGGTCCAGTGTTTTGTCCATTTTCACACTAAACATCAATTTGAAGGCCAAGTATTTTTTTTTCTTGGTGTAAAGTGAGACAACTAAATTCAAATTAAATTCAGCAGGAAAATAAAATAAATAATCCATGAAAGCATAGGCATCGAGCAACCTCTCTGTAAGAAGACATAAAAAAGAATTGCTACAAGGGTAAATCAGTACATTGGTTGCAAATAATCCTGACCCAGGATCTCAGGAACATTATCAGAAGCTGCTGGATGAAAGCATCCTGTATATCATTGCCTAACAGAAATGGATAAGAAGGGAAAGTGTGGTTTGAACATTGAATTAAAAAACAATCTTTGTTTGGCCCAAAAGCTGCTTGGCACTGCAGTTTGAAAAGGTGAGATTTGTTTAAAGAAATAGTAGCATTTTTTTCAAAATGCAAATGCAAGTTTAGCACACAGCATTTACTTAAGCAGTGCTTACTGTATGCCATTGATAGCCGATAGAATCAGGTTCCTTTGGATAAGCTGTAGTAAGCATATTTTCCACCTGGGATACAAGTAAGTGAGCAACTGATATCCATTGCCGTTCATTAAATAATACAAAACAATTCTTTCCAAAAGTATTCACGCCCTATGCACCATAGGAATTGTAATTCTGTAACTGAGAAATTTTAAAATACACATGGTTAAATTGAATAGTTTATTCAAAACCTGACTGCTCAAATTGAAGACTTCTAAGAGTAAGAAACTAGACATGTCAAAAACTAAAGAGAACAATAACTGAAATATGTTGACTGTTGACTGAAATATTCAGACCAGTGAAATCAAAATTTGACAAGAGGACATTTGCTAGCAATTACAGCCATGACAGTCTTTTTTGGTATGTCTGTATGAGCTTTTCACACTGGCTGGGTGCAATTTGTGCCCATTCTTCTTGGCAAGCTCTCTCAAATTGGAATCATGCATAGACAGCAGTTTTCAAGACTTTCCACAGATTTTCAATAGGATTGGAGTCAGGACTTTGACTGAGTCACACCATAACATTAATTTTCTTATTCTGAAGCCACTCCAGTGTAGCCTTGGCCTTGTGCTGTAAATCCTACACCTAAAAGGGATAATGACGGGTGATACACAGTGTTGTTATCACTAGGTATAGTAACAGCTAAGGCACTAGGTTAGCCTTGACTCATAGATAATATTTTCCCATCTTACCCAATTAAATCTGAAGGTTTATCTAAGTTGCTGGCCTCACAGTTGCATCTCTAACACGTTTCTTCATTTCCCAACTACTCAGTTTGGAGAGACAGCCTGATCTAAGCAGTGTCTGGGTAGAGCAATACCTTCACATCTTAATGGTCAAGTTGACTGTACCAAAGACTATATTCAATGTCTTACCGCACTGTTTTGAAAGTCTTCATGATTTAATTTTTGTTGGAATTTGACAACTTTCTGGATGGACCAGAAAAATATGTTTTTGTTCAGAAATCATGCGAACCATGATTATTGTTCACAGACACAGGCCACTCAACTACTTCTACCTCACTTCACTAGAAAAACATGGCAAATGGTATCTTAAACACACTTAGACAATAATATCTTAGCTTTAACAGATTTGTCAAAAAACATTTATATAGCATGAATACATTTATATAGCACTCTTCTGGAAACTCCATTCAAAGCGCTTTATAGGTAATGGAGACCACCACCAATGTGCAGCATCCACTTAGATGATGCAACAGCAGCCATGGTGCACCAGTATGCTCACCACACATCAGCTATCAGTGGGGAGGAGAACAGATTGATGAAGCCAATGAATAGATTAATTATTAGGGTATTATTAGGAGGTCTTGACTGGTATGATCCAGGGAAGAAATTTGGCCAAGACACTGGGGTAATACTCCTACTCTTCTTGAAAAATGCCCTGGGATTTTTAATGACCACAGAGAATCAGAAATTCAGTTTTACATCTAATCCAAAAGACAGAACTTTTTTACAGTAGAGTGTTCCAGCACGTATTAGTACCCACACAGACCATAGGGTGAGCACCCCCTGCTGGCCCCACTAACACCTCTTCCAGCAGCAACCTTCATTTTTCCCAGGAAGTGTCCCATCAAGGTACTGGTCAGGCTCACACCTGCTGAGCTTCAGTGGCTTGACAGGTGTGAGTTTAAGGATGATATAACTGCTCACTAATTTCTTATAATAGCATGAGTGATTTCTTAAAGTTTTATTAGTAGTAGTAGTATCATCATCATTATCATCAGGCAATAGGGTTCCTGGGTTCAATTCCTGGGGTACAATCCATGTGGAGTTGATATGTTTTCCCTATGTTCTCCAAAGAAATAGTGGCTGTATAATTTCCTTCTCGGAAAACTGACCCTGGTCTTAGTGTGTGTGTCCATGTGTGTCCAGCCCTGCGATGGGATGGTGCCCATTACAGAGCGCACCCTGCCTTGCTCCCATTGCTTGCTGGGATAGGCTCCAGCTCCCCTGCGACCCTGGACTGGATGAACAGGTCAGAAAATGAATGGACGGTGTTGAATTCTTGGTATACTTCCTTTTTAGGTACCAGTTCAAAATCTAAATAAAACAAAATATAAAAAACCCACTAACATTAATGTGGATATTTATTAAAAATTACAGCAATTTGTTTCATATTCTGGATAATGCCTTTTTTATTTCTATTTTATTTGAAAAATATTTTTTTGTCAACTGGGGCTTTGGGTTCAATTCCATACCTGAGGTACTGTCTGTGTGGAGTTTGTATGTTCTCCCCATGGTCTCATGGGATTCCTCTGGGTGCTCCAGTTTCCTGCCACTGTCCAAAGACATACTAGTAGGTTAATTGGCTTCTGGGGCAACACTACAGAGGGAAATCATCTCGGTTCCAATATTCATTGTGATATTGACTGGTATTCACTGTGTAAGGCTTACATCAGCACCCCTCCACTACCCTCTGAACACACTAATTCTGAAATTATATAATGTGATGGTTTTTTTATTTATTATTTGTAACACTGAGAGTAGACGTTCCTTTTCTCATTAAAAATGTTCAGACAACAGAACCATGCTTCATATATATGGACCACATACTGGAAATTAAAATACACAAAAGTACATGTATCCCATGAGTGCTAATCCTATTGTGAGAAATACTGTAGACAAAGAAGGAACCTGTGTTTTATTTTCCTTCAGGTTGTGCATTCAGTAAGCATCCCAAATGTTTGTTTGTCTCATCAAATAGTCCCAGCAGACCATGTTAGTCTTCAAATTCGGTATTCCCCGCAGGTGCTGTTTGGTGAACTTTTAGGGTGACTGTTGTGTCCAAACATTTGAGACAAATATTATAACAAGGTGAGAGCAAATATAGGACTTCAGGCTCCAGTGAATCAGAATTTGGATAAGCAATGCAGCACTGAAACGCACTAGTGATTCTTTACAAATATTCTGAGTCTGTTAACCAAATAATTGCGTTGTACATTTTCATTTTTGTTTTCTTCTATTTGAATACACCATACCATTGTCATGTGGCCCCTGCAGAAAGACACTAGAGAGAAGCAATGCTGATCAGTGGAAGGAAATGTATCCTTTTAGCGTACGAGCCACTTCTTCCTGAGAGAAATGGTTAAAAGCTGGTAAGCAATTCAAACCTGGAAGGCTTAATTTGACATTAGTTAATGAATGTCATTCGGCAAATCAAGGCCAGTGTCTTTATTGTTTTATGCTCCAAATCCAAAGGAATCAAACACTTCCTATAGCCCCCAAATTTAAATAATCCAAACATCAGATCTGGTATAAAATATTGTTGGAAGAGCCGCAAAAGGTTCAAGACTAATTTTGTGGTGTTCAAGCTGAAAATGTTGTGTTAGGGACAAAATTACGACTGATCAGAATACAGTAGAGAAGCTGAGAACGACCATTCAACCCTTTGATACTGTACTCTTTGTGATTGAAACATTCGATTAGAATTTGTTTGTTGTTTCTGCACTTAATAGCATCACAGGTGGTTATTCCCCCAAGACACTTATCATCAGTATTTGGTTAATTTGTTGCTGAGGGCTTAATATTTATTTTTTTAAAATAGAAGTAGTCCTAGCACTGAGCAATGTGGGATTCCAATTACTCCTATGTTGAGTATGTATGTTCTTCTCTTGTTTGTTTGGGTTTTGACTTACAGCTCTTTGGGGCGAGAAAAAAAAGTCTTTAAATTTATTTAAAATTTTAATATTGCCTAGTTTCCCCGATGCACAGGTATATAAATCATTACAGTGTTGTTTCCTTTCTATCAGATTTTAATATATTTATCTAAATTTGATCATTTAAATACTTCTTGTTTTCTGCCACATTACAAGAAATCCATGGGCATTTTTGTTCTGCATTTGAACAGAAATTGCATGTTTGAAAGTCTCTTTAATATTTTTGGAAAAATGGATGGCACGAATCCGGCACGGATCGAACAATGGTTAGAATTACTGACTCACAGCACTGGAGCCCTGTTCAATTCCTGGGGTGTGGAGTTTGCATGCTCTCCTGGTGTTTGTGTGGGTATCCTCCAGGTGCTCCGGTTTCCCCATCCAGTCCAAACACATCCTGATTAATTGGCTTCTGTTAAAGCTGGCCCTTGGTGTGAGTGTATGTATGTCTGTCTGTCTGTGTGTGCCCTGCAATGGATTGGTGGCCCAACCTATATTTATATTATTTTTATATTATATAATATATATATATATAATTTTTGTTATGTAAATTATATTTTATATTATATATTTTATATATATATTATATTTTATATATTATTTGTGTTATCTTGAAAATCAAGAAACCTAATATTCTTAATCTGCCCGTCTGCCTGTCAGTGTTTCTAGAAACTTCAGGTAACCGAATGTAAGAAGTACAGTACACAGCCACCTGGAACCTTAGTATTTTAGAAATCTTTATGCACAGTCCTATCAGTAATTTATGTACGGCGGCTTGAATTGACATCTACAGGTATTAATTTCATAAACGAGCTTACTAGGGGCAAACTCTTATTAACACCTAATACCAGAGCAAAGAAAGTGGCCGTAGACATTCTTTTACTGAAATCTAGTTGCCAAATCCAAATCACTATTAAGATAAATGTCTTTTCAAACTGCAAATACCAGTAAAAGATCTTGTCAAATCAACCTAAGACTATAAAAAAACAATGTTTTATTGCTAAAAACTAAATGACCCCCAAAATCACATGTACCACTCTTTTAACAAAACGAAGCTAGTTGAATGTCTGGTTTATTTCATACCACTGTGACTTTGTAAAGAAGCACCACCCACAAACTTTCAGTCCTCATTGCACGTCCTTAAAACGTTATGCATGACCCGTGTGTTTCGCTCTATGTGACCTGACAGATACCGAGTTTATCTTCTGTGTGTATAAAAATATAATGTCAATGTAAATGTAATTAAGTATAAAAATAAAATAACGTTTTTTGTGTTATTTTAACGGACAATGAATGTATTCTAAAATATCAATATTGTAACGCAACGGGGGCCCGCCTGAGCCCCCGTTGCGTTACAATATCAACCAAGATGTCCAACTTGCCTTTTTAGGCCGCATCGAATTCCTTCGATCAGCGTTTACGAACATGTTTGTGATTAGATAAAAGAAGAAAACATCTCTTGTAGCTGAAATTAATTATACATTATTCATTAATTATATTTTCCTATGTGCAGATCGTTTTTGTAGAATTCTCTTGAACTAGAAGACTTTAAAGGTATTCTTCAGTGTTACGTATTCCCCTCAACCTCTGAATGCTTAACAATCTGCAAAATGTGTGGTGAATGGTAGGAAACAGACATGTAACGTGGACAATTCCAACTGTTGTTCATACGTCGATAATAATCTTCTTCTTCTTCTTCTTCTTATTATTATTATTATAATTATTCCAATATAATTATTCAAATAGAAAACGTAATTCTATATGGTATACTGTACATTTGATGGTTTTTCGTTATATTTTCTCTTCAATTGTTTTTATGACGTCTTTGGGCAATTATCTGTAACTTTTACACCTCAGAAACATGTTTGTAATAACCAAAAAATGACCATACGGTGTAACATAACACTGTTGTACTGATTATCATTTGGATTGTAATTTTAATATGTAATAATTGTATATTAATAATTATAGTTATATAACACTGAATATACTTTTAGTCGACTTTTCATCTTATGAGATTATAAAGGCTCATGGGAGAGAGAAAACGTTTTCTTAATTTTTTAAAGATTTTGTAAAGCCGCTCTAAACAGGCAATTTTACATTGTTGCAGTGTAAACAAAACTTAGCGAAGACTTCTCATGCTTATGTGCAAATTTAATTTATTAATTTATCCGAGTATCCGAGATAAACAGGAATACGTGGCAGTATAGAAAGTTTTATGTCTGTGGTTTTCCGAAAACACCGACCACTACCTCTATATTTCAATACAGTTACAGTTTTCTAATTAGCGATCGTTTCGTGTTAGTGCTTTTTCACTGAATCGAAACAAATAGTGAAATGTATATATGATATACATATGATGGTTTTTATAGAGAATTTTGCACAGATATATGTATAAATAATAACACACTCAAGTTGGCCTTGTTCGTTATTTTAGAATTTTACTTAGCTCTACGTTTTTTTTCTCTATTGGATTATTTTTAACGATTCCTTCCGAGAATTCATAGCGAGGGATTGACCGAGAATATACAGTACTTTACAGTAGAAATTTAAAGTCCCTAATAAAATATTGCGAATTAAGACTATAAATTCCATAATCCATAGTCCAATGTTCTGACCAAATTAGTCACCTACAAACAAGTGAAGACCTCGATTAGGAAACAAGGTAAATACTTTAAAAAGCATAAATTCATATTATAGTGTGCTTTTGGTATCCGACAATAAAAATAACCATGGACGAATAATGTGGAAATGTGTGTAATGACAAAATTCACCTTTTCTTCTTTTTTTATTAGAATATAGTAAATTAAACAGTAACAGTTAAAGATAAATTGTTTTTATGTAAACAGCAATAACAATGTTTCTATTTAACTTTCTCCTACCTTTTGACGGGTAATTAATATGACTGTGTTTTCTATTGTCGTCGTTACCCATCCCTTTTGCCAAATCTACTCTCTCGTCGTCCCCCACACCTAAATAAAACGGACACAGCAGAAACATTGAAATTTTTGTTCTACTTTCCTATGTGACAAAAAAACACGACTTCCTCATTTTATTTTATGCTTGTTTTTGCCCAGGAACTGAGTAGATATCATGTATACATCATCTTGGTTTTATGTTTGCATATGCTTAACATTAAAGATGTAAATTTGTTCAAATATTTTCAGGTGGCCGTCTATAATATAAGGCGTTTAGGCAGCTTTAAAAAGATTCATTCAAATTAATTGAAGGAAATTTTATGCATGTTGCTAGCTAAAGTTAATCTTACTGAATGGCACGTAGAGTTGAGTTCTGAAGTTAAATTAAACTGAAATATTCTATAGTTTAATTAATTTGACAAAACTAGCATTTCTTGCGAAATGTAGCGTTTCGTTCACTGTATTGGTCTGAATAATAATAATAAAGGCACGAAGATAAACGCATCAAGATCACCTTGGGCTTGGTTCACGTTTACCGTATTGTTGAATTGTAATTACTTCTGTTAGTATTTATATAACATATCCGATAACTAAAAGTAACTTAGAAAACGGTAACAATTATTTATTTTTATTGTTGGCACTGTAAGTGCTAATGCTCTCTAATACCAAATACAGCACATTATTGTAATAAATATTTCTGTCACTTTAAAGCTTGGTGTTCTCTCTGTGGGTGTGACCAGGCTGAATCCTCAAATCACTCTACACCTCTCCATCGTCACTGCAATCCTTGAATTTCAGAGGGACAGGTATAAGAATAGCTCAAACTGCACACATTCATTTCCACTGATCCTCGCCAAGTCGATAGGTTGCTTTGCGCTGAGGCGTGAACATTTAAATTTCCAAATAAACGAAAACAACTGCCAGGAAAACTTGCAACTCTTTCTTTCGGCGTCATACAGTAATTATAAGTTATATTACTATTTCATCTACATGGACTTTTGGAATATGTATCGCATGTAATTAGAGCACGATCCAAGTTCATCTACACAATTTATCTGCTCATATCTGATGATACTTTTACTGACTATATCCGGCTATTTGGGAGGGGGGACTTCAGTTCGCAGACAGAAGGTTTCAACTGGAATTAATGCGTTTCTAATTCTAAAAGTTCCTGACGGCAAGGCATTGCGGAAAAAAAGCTTTTCCACTCCCGGTACTCTTGCACCTACAAGTTAAAACTTGTGACAGTTTACCTAAGTGCGCTCCCTGCGCTTGGAATTAATACAAGCTGACAAGAGGCTAAATGACTGCAGATACACAGCAATCACCCTGCAAGGATTCTTCTGTTCCGTATAATCTTCACCGGTCCCTCGCATTCAGCGGCAAAACAATGCCAGTAGTAAAACTGGAGAAAGACTCATCGTCTGATGTTTCTCTTTCTGCGGCCAACACAGAAACAGAAGAACCCCCAAAAGGTCGGCGGAGGAAACGGCCGCTGCAGCGGGGGAAACCCCCTTACAGTTACATTGCTTTGATATCCATGGCTATTGCCAACTCCCCGGACCGGAAACTCACTTTGGGAGGCATCTACAAGTTCATTATGGAAAGGTTTCCCTTCTACAGGGATAACTCCAAGAAGTGGCAGAACTCCATTCGCCACAATTTGACATTGAACGACTGCTTCATCAAGATACCGCGGGAACCCGGGAGACCTGGAAAGGGGAACTACTGGGCGTTGGATCCCAACGCGGAGGACATGTTCGAGAGCGGCAGCTTTCTGAGAAGGAGGAAAAGGTTCAAAAGATGCGACTTGACCACCTACCCCACCTACGTCCACGAGTCCTCCGTATTCGCCCCTATGCAAGTGACCAGGTCGGCTTATGCCAATTCCATGTACCCAAACATGACAGTAAACCCCCCGTTTACGCAACAGATAGCATCAACCTACTATCCTGCGTCTTCACCGAGCTTCAGCTCAACTCAGTCCCGGATGTTTAGCATTAATACCATCATAGGGCACCACGGCGGACTCGCCTCGGGGGCTGACCTCATTCAACAGCCCAACCGCAGTTTCAGTCCTGATCTGGCTTCAGGGGCTAGTTCCTGTAGCTTCACTGGGGCCAGCTATCAAAGTCAGTCTTGTAGCGGAACAATGTTATCCAGGTCTTCCAATCCGATATCCTTCCCTTATTCTGTGCCGAACGGACACCTCTCCATGAACCAGACCTCTTATTCCCAAGGAAACGGACAGATTTATGGGGCGTCGAGCCGTCTGGGGATACCCAGCTCTTCTCCTTCGGTGACAAATGAGACTATGGACCCCTACGGAAGAATGTCACCTGGTCAGTTTACCACTTTAGCACAGTACAATAGCAATACTCCTATCACTGGCACGAATGCCTATCTAAGACACGCATCATACTCCGGTAACATGGAAAGGTTTGTGCCAGCAATTTAATTTTCAAAAGACTTCATATTTAACTTTAGCCTTTATTGCTGTAGGATAAATAACGATTTCATCATTACGCGCTCTTTCGTGGTTTTGAATTCTGCTTCTTGTTCTCTGTAAACATTTTCATCTGGGCTCAGATAATTAGTGGTCTAACAATACCACCAATGAATGCACTTTTTAACGACCCAGTGTATATATCCATCGTTTTGGCAAACGATGATTTAATTCATTGTAACTGATGTAGGGTGAATCAGTGATAGCATGCTAGAGCAAATTACTGGAATGAAAATTTCGAAGTCCAATCTGCCTTTCTTTGTTTTCAAGCGTGCTAATTATTGATTTCAGAATTGTAAAGGTTCTTTCAATCGCGAGCATGTACATTTGTCTTCTTTTTGCATTGTTTTGTAAATTATATTGCATTGCTGAATTAACTGTATTTTTAAGGGAATAAACCTGTTTTTCCTTCTTATAATCTACTCATCGATGTTTTTAAAATTGGGAAAGTGGTGTGCCTTATTACCAAAAGGGGGACGTGTAGAAGTCTGTCACATTTCAAAACCGTAGTAGTAAATTAACCTTACGATACCAGTAGGTCAATTCGTCCATGAGATGAATTATATAGACAGCAGTAACGATTATGTGACCGTTTCTTGAACGCGTTTCTGTGAGGACAAAGTGTTGTCCCTATCTACATATTCCCTGCGAATTCAAGAGGTCAGTAATGCACTTTCTTCCCTTTTAATGTAATAGGAGTGCAGTCTTCATTTGTTAAGAGTTTCTCTTTCACTCTTGTTTATGTGTAGAATTAACCCTATAAACGAACATGTGGCATAAAGGTCCCTTACTTTAAAAAAAAAATAGACTGTGATATGTGACCACATAAATTCTTTGAAATATACTAATTTGTATAGTCACTCGACTGTAGTGTTGTCAAGTAAGCTCGATATTTTAATACTAAAAGTGTTTACAGTACAAATATTGAATTGTAAAATGTTTTATCTGGCTATTTTGTGTATACTGTATATCACACAGTTTTCGGTATACGAATATATTTATACATTTTCATAAAATATAATATTGATATATTTCATTTGAGCTCCCCATGCTATGATACTTAACGTGATTGCGTTTTCAAGAGAAATCAATAATTTAATGGATGCATAGAATTCGTTTTTCTTGAAGAGCAGAACCTGGAGCTGCACGGTGGCGCAGTGGCTCTTTTCCGGAACTGAGGTGTATCTGCGTGGAGTTTATGTTCTCCCCGCGGTCGCGTGGGCCCCCCTCCGAAAAATGGTTTCCTCTGGGTGGACCGGTTTCCTCACACAGTCCAAAGACATACTGGTGGGTTAATTGGCTTCTGAGAAAATTGGTCCTGTTGTGAGTGTGCTCTGAAACGATTTGGCGTCCAGTCCACGTTGTATCCCGTCTTGCTCCCGTTGTTTGCCGTCTTAGAGACACTGTACTCGATAAAGCGATTAAAACGTACAGATGGATAAAACAGACTAAGAAATATATATATATACTGAGGCGATCATAACAAAATTGTCATTTTCAGTCTGTACTTTCTGTTTACTACAAATTTTACTCCAAATCTGACAAATTGTCAGAACAGGCTTCAGGTCTAAGACTTGATGATTTATATATAGCGGGAGAAGGGGTAGATAAATCGGAATTAATCTAATAAATTTAAAATACGTTGCGGTATTATTGTTTCTCTTAATGTAAGTCAATGTTATAATGTTCTCTGTCCGTAAAATAAAGTATTCTTAAAATTATTCACTAGACGTCGAGAAAATGTAATCAGTACTCTTTCAGATTAAATCGCCCATACCAACAGCATTCAATAATTACTTTCTTGTAACAAGAACATTCAATGAATTCCTTTATGTTATATTGCTCACAAACAGAAAGGGGAAATTAAATAAAAGTGGTTCTACACATTATAGAGTCTATCACAAAGACTGATTTATACTCTCTTCTACGCAAAAGTCAATAACGAATAGAGAAACCAAGGTAGTCTGTTCTAATACGTCACATCAAGAAGTCTAAGAAATAAAATGTTTATATTTGTATAGATAGCAGGTAATACATGTTTGTATTTGTTCAAAGACAAAATGTATTGCGAGGCTGTTAAAGGGGTTAAACAAAGGAAAACAAAATTAAAGACCTTGTAAGATCTCGTAATGATGCAGTCAGGCACATTGCTATCATATAGAAAAGCCTACCCGTCTTTGAAATAATAGGCTGGTTTTGGACATAAAAAAATACCTATTGTAATTGTCAAGGTAAGTTCTAGAATCCAAAAGGATTTATAATTCACAATCATTTATAAATTTGTCATTTTGGAAGATTACTCATTTTCCCTTTACACTTAAACTGGTCATAAATATATATAACGTTAATTTTTTTTAAAAAAAAGAAACGATGTTTTGGACCAAAAATCACTGAACGATGGTTCACAAAAATACACCTTCGCAGTACTGTATTAAAAATAATTGATGGCGACGAGTAACGTTTAATGAAAAATCACTGGCAAAATATGCACAATTTCAAAGACAATAAGGCAAGATAATAAAATAAATGTTTTACGTCTTAAATTCGTCAATTAATGAGAAACCTTACCCATTCATTCATCCATGTCATGGATTAATGAGATCTTACCGAAAAGAAATAAAATAAACACTTTTAATAAACAACGTCTACATGTACAGTGTATCACTTAGCAATATCATGAATAATATTATTCAGGATGAACGTTTCGTAGCAACTACTTTAAGTGGAAATATTAACTATCTGCCTTTAGAAAATTACAAACCCACTTTTAATGGCTTTTCTTTGTTGTTGTTGTTGTTGTTGTTGTTGTTGTTGTTGTTTTAATAGACGTCCTTATCAAAGTCGACTTAATACATTTGCAATTTACATTATCTAAACGATAAATGAATACTGCACATAAACAAAAAGACAATAACATGAAAAAACGAGCAGAAACTGAGAAATTAAAGGTTGGCAGTTGCAAAAATTTAAATAATAGGATAAGGTTTGGAACATCATACAGATATTGTGAATATCAAGCAGGCACATCAAGCCGGACTGTTGCATGTTTCATATTTGCAGTTGATAAGATATTTGCACTTTGGCAGTTTGAAAGTGAAGAAGCTACACGTTAAAGACATACAGTTACTGAGCGCTCTGAAATCGCCAGTTTTTGTGGTCTTGGAGGAGTCCTGGATTAATTTTGTCTGAAGGTTTTGTCCAAATCGATTTATACTTGTGCCCAATTTTACAGATTAGTTATTTTAATCTCAGCATAAAAAATCCAATGTTCGATGTCCAGACAGTTACGTTTTATTTTAAACCAACAGCCCACCAATTATTCGTGGGTTAAAAATGACTGTTGAGATCTCAGACACCTGTGCCTCTATCTCTACCAATTAGTTGGAAATACCAGCACTTCCAAAACTGTTTCGTTTTATAAAGCATGCGTCCCTTTTGTTTAAAAAGCCCATTTTTATTTTTAAAGTGCTTTTAGTCTCCTGGGCCTTCATTTTGTGTCAGTTGCGTTTAATTTGAAGAGCTTCTGGAGCCGTGGAATTTGTTGGTGTCTGAAATACGACTATCGTGTCCAGACATCGGCGTCGCGCTTGAAGAAAAAAGCTGCTTGCGGTTAATCTTCCCTTAAGAGAGAACAATCAGGAGGAATCCGATATTTTTACCCACGTAATCTCTTTCAAATAAACTAAAACTAAACTGTGGCGGTCACACGATGTTAACTTGCTGATGTGTTGTTGTAAATAAATTCATGGAGATAAAAGAAAAGCATAGGGAGTCAACCCCCCAAAAAAACTTCCATTACCTAACTTACCTTTTGCAACCTGAAAAGATTTTAACAAGATAAAATGGGCCTATATTTTTAATACAGGAAATAAACACTACCTTGTTGTTTTTAAGAAATTTATTTAGGAAGAAAAAGGCTTCTGTAGGCCTATACCAAAGATAACCAATTGCGGTGGTATTTAGTAGAGCCCAAATTAGTTTTGATTGCGTTACACTAATGAAATAAAAAAACATATATATATTATTGTCACTGAGCTGAACTGGTCAACACCACAAACTGCATGACCTCTAGAAAAGAACTTGCCTAATGTATAATAATGGCATCTCTAATCTACACTACTTTTGTAAACAAGTTTATCGATTAAACATTTTGTGAAAAAAAGTTCGCTTGCTGTTTTTTTTGAAGACTTTGAGTATTTGCACAGAAACTCCACGCTCAGGATGCTAAGTTGAGCATTTTTGGAAAAGGACACAAACCATTTAGATACAACGATTTTTTAAAATAATAATTGGAAATGAATATATATTTTAAGTAAACTAAAAGTTTAGAAAGAAGAAGTGACTGCATATGTATAAAAATAAATACAAAACAATTGACAGCTTATTATAATCTAATTTATTACGAAACCCGTGGAAACTGGGTTGCCTTTTAATTTCAAATTAACTATAATAAACAATATTTTAGAAATTAGGTGTATCACACCTTTGTTTTTTGGATAATGCTGTGGGGTGTTTAGGAAACTCATTTTGAAGAAAGTATCCATTGCGAGTAAATTATTTTGAATGTGATGTGCAATACTGGTTTTTCAATTGACTTCATTAACACGTATGCCACCGATATAGATTGCTATACTATAATATGTTGTAGAAACCTAGTGTTATCAAAACTTTAAAAATGAATCAGAACGTACATTTGCTCCAAGATTTCATTTTGTGTACAGCATTTACCTAAATCAAGGTAATGGTAATATTAATTTAATAGAGAACAAATTGTACCGTTAACAGCTGTGTATAATCTACACAGTGCAACCCTATAGGCAGCAGATGATTGTCCTATTTCAACATAAGTACTGGAACTACAGAATGTTTCTTGCAATGACAAAATGTTCATAAAATTTAATTTTTGGTGAAGACATCTTATACAGTATGTGTGCTTAATCCCAAACATTTTATCAAAGCAGTTTATTCTTTAATTTAAAATAATTTATATTTCTATTTTATCTTAGAAAATTTGTTTTTGTGCTTTTTGTTAAGCGTATAACACTGACATACATGACATACAGCTAGCACAGAGGAACAACAGAGAGGAGCCAGTTGCATACATGGAAATAGTGCTTCTTTCTCCTTATGGCACAAAAGTCACCTTTTGTCACCTTTTTTGAAGATTTCAAACTGAAACTTAAATTTAAAATTAAGAGCATGCATAAAGAGTGACTTTCAGATTACTGGCAATAATTTTAAAATAAAGTTTATCTAGGAAGATTGCAGGGAAGCATAAGATTAAAATCAGGCCAAAAAGGCTTAACTAAAAATAGGCTTAACCTAATAGAATGAAATCACTGTATTTCTGGTAGCTGATGGTAGTTCTACAGTGTTGCGCAATCATAGCAAAATGTTATTTTCCCTTGTTTGCTTTACTCTGAAGGACAGCTGGTCTGAGCTGTTTATACAACATAGATGTCAACGTTTCTAACAGAAGTCCATAGTATTTTGTGCTAGCCTCCTGCCTCTTCAAGTTAAATCAATTGAGTAGTTATGATTTCACTCCGACTCACAACTCACAATGCTCAACAGTATATAGGCACAACAGTATATAGGTGCTTGAGAAAAAGGAATTTGTTTTTCAGATTTATTGAAATACATTATATCTAAGCACAGATATACTGAATATACCAATACTTAGTGAAGCATTTGTGAGGTGTGTGCATTTATACAGTATTTTCACAATGTGTTTGTAGGATAAATACTAACATAGAACTACATAATGTATGTTAGGTCAAGGGTGATTAAGGGATGATTTTTGTTTTCAATTGTTTGCGTAATCACTAGAATGATATTAACAACATACAGATGTACAGATGTAGTACATTTGTAAAGCAACAGTTAAGCTTTACAACTCCTATAGTATAGTGCATAACTTTTAATAACTTATATTGATTTTAAAAACTCACAATGACTCAAACTGACACACTGCTGTTGGTTTCTGTTACTGTTGATGCATTGCTGCAGACTGAGCTGTCTGCTAATAGCCATACAGTTCATATTACCTAGAAACAGATTTATCAATTTATCCATGACTACACCCATGCAGTGTTGTGGATTTTTGGACTCATGCATTCAGATCTGAGCAGTAACAGGAATCATACTCATGAGAATGCAGTTTTCAAGTACATTCCTTTGGTTCCATATACACACAGCTGCTACTAAGATTTTAGAATCAACACTACATCCTGCCTATGTGTCTCCAGGTGTAAAAGTAACAGAGTCAGGAAATGTTTCATCCCCACTGCAATATTTCTCTCAGACAATGTCTTATAACCTGTAGTACAGTTATACCATGTTGTACCATCTTCTCCATCGGTAAAGTTTGTCTTCTTTCTTGTATTGTTGTATTGGACTGTGCTGTAAAATATTTTTTCCCAGCAGATAATAAAGCTTGAATGGAATGAACATCAACAATTTACTCAAAGCCTCTACGCGTGCTTCCTACCATTGCAATGACTGTATGATACCAAGTTACCTTAGTGAAAAAGGTAAGCCCAGCCTGTCAATTAACAATGCACTCATCTACTATTAAACAATTAAATTTAAGTCAAAATGATAAAAAATTGTCAACATCTTGATCAGTGCAGCTCAAGATGAGTTATTCATTACTAACCTGAGGTGTTAACAGTTTATCAATCACACTTACTAATGAATCTTTTAAATTGGATTTTCAGGTGTGTACTTAGCCATTATTTGTTCCTCACTAAACTTCCATAAAACTAAAGATTACTTTTGGGTGTACAAAATGCACTTCTGTAAGGATTAACTATTAGCTTAAAGCACAATGGCTACACCTTCAGTAGAAGAACAACAGAGAAGTTGTACTTGCATAAAAAAGGTAAAACATTGAAAAGACCAGATCAATGCAAAATGTCTAAAACTTCAGCACGGCGGAGTACATGAATGTACATATCTGTCTGTCGTCCTCTTCAGCAATCCTCCTGGCTCTTTTCAATCCCTTAATCCAATATCAGACAACAGTAAATGACAGGCACATCTTTTAAATGATATTCATACCAAGCAATCCATTAGAATTTGCACAATCCAGTCAAGACAAGATCCATTATAGCTTATTTAACCCTTTGAGACCCGAGTATACATTTTCTTTCTAAACTGGATAAAACAGACTTTGAATGACATAATATAGAGGGAGGTAGTGAATCATACAAAACCACAAAGACAGAATCCCATGGTTATCAGGAGAGAGGCGGTGTATGGAATGTTGTAGCTGTCGAGAGGGTTTTAGGACTTGTGTATATAGCTGTCTTTCTGGGACAAACCATACTAAGCCATTTGCTAGCTCTGACATTAAAAAGGGATGTCTAATTATCCTTCATAATTGAACCTCAAACCCATTTTATTTGAGATGGCAATCCACTATTCTGAGACTCGTTAACTAGAAGTGTTAAAAGATACTGCAATTAAAATTTGTTTTAGGTGTTTCTTACCATTGGTCCTGCTTTTCACTGCAATTGAATTCATAATTTTTTGGTACGTGAACTGTTTGTTGGATTAGACACTTTTGTTGTCTGTTATCAGGTTTACAAACTGGCACTAACTTTGTACATATGCTTATACCAGGATTTAAAAAAACTGCTCTTATCTCATTTCAGTCAGAAAACTTTCCAATCTCTCCTGACTACCATGGGATTTTTGGTAGAATACCAAAAGTTTTATTGTAGTAATAATAGTTTTATTATAATAATAATTCCTCACACTTAAATAGTGTATTTCTGGACACAACTCAAAATGTTTTACTGGTAATGGGGACTCTCCTCCAACACTACCAATGTATAGCCCTACCTGGATGAGTTGGTGGCAGCAATAGTGCTCCAGTACACTCACCACACATCAGCTATCGGGGGGAGAACAGAGTGATAAAGCCAGTTCTTAGATGGGGATTATTAGGAGGCCATGATTGGTAAAGGCCAATGGGAAATTTGGCCAGGATGCCAGGGTAACACTCCTACTGTTTTCAAGAAACACCCTGGGATTTCTCAGGAGGTATCCAGGTACTGACTACTATCTACCCTTTACATTCATCATTCTATTCACTAATATTTGGAGATTCTGTAGGAATATGCATACATTCACAGTGAAAGACCCCAGACGTTTTTATTGTATGCACATTAGACTAAAATTCCTGTATTAGCTGAACAGGTCATAGTTCTTATCACTCTGTGCTTCTCTCTCAATCTTCCTGCTTCCCGAAGAGCATCAGCAAGTTATTTCTCAGCCTACAGCCTCCTACACCACTTCCGTGTCAATAAAAAAAACTCAGCACAGCTAGCCTTGGGCTATTCTTTCCACATCAGCTCAGCATCTTCCAAGCTCCTTAATTTCTGCCTGATTTGGAAAATGGAGATCATCCATAATTTATCTGAATGAATGTACCCCAAGCTCAATGCTGGCAGTTGGAGAAACCTGGACCCTGAAACGTTTATCTTCTCCCATTTTTGGCATTTTTATTTTCCTCTCCTCAGTGCCCACATGTTCAACTGTGGCTACATAATTTGTTAACCCTTATTAATATATTGTAACGCAACAGGGGTTCAGGTGGGCGCCCTTGCCGCATTAGGTCGGCCCCCCACCATCAGGGGCTCGAACCTGGGACTCCCACGTCACTCTGCAGGGACCCAGCCCGGTGAGCCAAAGAGAGATCTCCCCGCAGCCCAGTAGCTGTAGTCCTGCTATCACAGGGAAGGGCGGTGACGTCACCTGCTCTGGTACGCCGGCTCTTACACAGTGCCTGTCAGCCGTAAGCGTTACAATATGTTAATATATCAAAGGCTTTCAGGTTATTTCTTCAGTTACTGCAGTCTCCCCGGGTGGTTATCAAAATTAAGCATTACATCACAATCACAAATTTGATTTTACATTACTTTTTTATCCCAATCCACTTTAGTGATACCTGCCATGTTACACAATTAAGGCTTCTGCTTCCATGTTATGGGTTGACGTTCCCCTTATTTACCCTCATTCAAAAACACTATTCTCATCATGTCCCAAGCGTCTTCTCTCCTTGTTCAATTGGAAATGTTGCTAAAACTTCATTCAAACTTTTCTGTGCTCCCTTATTACCTTTTGGAGCTGAAGAATGATTCATCCGTGTTATGGGGTTTCTTTTATCTCTCTTGGGGGCTCTGTCAGCCATGTCCTCACAGGCAGGCTGCAATTCCCTCATATTTAATACATCCATCCCGTACATCGATATACAGTATAATACATCCAAAGCCTCATATTGAATACATCCATCCATCTTCTTAATCTTCTTTTCATCCAATTTCATCCAATTCAGGGCCTAGGGGGAGTTGGAGCCAATAAAGGCAATATACTGTTATGTACAGTACTATAACTGTCTCTATTTTTTTTCCTTAGTGTTTTTTGTGCCTTGAAATGATGTGTCGTGACAAGGAGCTCTATAAAGATACGATGATGCTATTGATATTAATTCATTCTGTGTGAAGGATAATGAATACAATTGGGCAGATAGTGGACAAGAAATGGTTTGACATTGATCCTCTCAGGAGAGGAAGTGTGAAATTACCTCAAGATATCTTTGCTGTAAATCCAAGATAAATCTAGTTAAGCACAGTTGCTGCGCTTTTGGAAGACAAATGAGATATTGATTGCTCCGTGCTGTGTTTCTTCAGACAAAAGGCAAATTAGGAAGAGTTTTCTTTCCATTTTTAAGAGCACAATTACTGTCAAACAAAAATGACAAAAAAACAACAACAGAAAATGCGTTAATTCATTGGATTCATTAGGAAACACGAACATAAAGTTTTACAAAATATATTTCGAATCTTCTGTTATTGTGTTAAAGTCGACATAACTATAATGTTCATGCAAGGAATCGCGCGCGTTTCAAAGTGGCTTCCGTAAAAAAAACATGTTAGCGCTTGTGTTTCTGCACATTGCATTGAAGGTTTAGTCCTTTCTGTTTTGTTTGCCTAAATGCCTTCCACTAATGCTACAAGGTAAAGCCTACAATTACAAGATTACATTACAGGTAACAATTTAATGACAGAACAGGCAAAAGAAGCAGAACGACTGTGTTAGCTGATAAATGAATAAGGTGGAAGGTTAATTGCATTTCAGATCTGTGGAGGACGCGTCATACAGTACATACACATCCTCGTTACGTTAAACCTACAGTATCATCGAGCAATCAAACTACGCTGATTTAACGTATGTTAGTGTTTGTTCCAGCTAATTAAATTCGTATTTGAGTTCATCACATTATTAGGACACTTTAATTTGGGGAGCAGGAAATCCAATTTTATTGTTGGGATTGGTGGGAAAAGAACGCAATACGAATACTAGAAGCACAACAGTTGAGGTTTTAAGTCTTACATTGAAGTCAGTTCTTGTGTTAAAGCTGGGTAATGATTCATCACATAATTCTAAGAAGATGTTGACAATGTTACAAAACTGCTAAACATGTACAGTAGTATGTATAATCTGGTACTTTTTTTTCTGAATTGTAATCTGCTTAAGCACACATTTCTTGCTATTTTTTAATATTATTTAACATTTACTATGCTATTGCTGTTTTAAAACATATATCCTGGAAAACATCTCATTTAAAACAACAAAATATAATGTTTAGAATGATGACTCCTTTTAATAGATGTTATTAATTTCAAATGTTTTTAGTGAAGACAGGAGCAAATGAATTATGTGCAACATGTGAGGTATTAATACTGACCTAGAAATGTTCTGTGTCAGCATGATTAAATTATTAGCAGCAACAAAAATTATACCTATTATCACTAATACAAAGTTAATTGCTACATAAACAGTATATAGTTTCAACAATTTGTGTAGCACTGAGATTATTCAGATTATAATGTATGCATTTACCATCCCTAAAATGTAGGCAATATGGCAAATAAATATGTAATATAACACAATATATCAAAATACAGATACATTAATTACAGTGTCTTAAAACTGTAATTAGCTTTTGAATGTGGAGTACATGTTCCATTCTATATTTGTACCTGATCTTTTTTAAGTAATACAAGTAAACATAACATAACAACATAACCTTTGGAATATTCAGTTGGCATGTTGACCATGTCTCTATTGTCTTCTGTTATCAATGCCCTATCAAACTGTTTATTCCCACTTTTACTGTACTTTTACTGTTGAAGTACTGAAAAAAAGTGCTTTACATTATTTTCACCTCTGTTGCAATATTCATTTCTTTATCAAACGAAACAAAGACAGCTGGATAAGGCAAAGACGAAAAATAATCAGATCATTTTACTGTAAAAATAGATCCTTTTATGTCATTCTGTAGAACAGCACCGAATAGACAAGAACATCAGAACAGTTACAGATGAGAGGATGCTATTCAGACCATTTTAGTAATAGGTAGTAAGTAGTAGTTAATTGATCCAAGGATCTCTTCCAGACACTGTATGTTGTATGTTGTATGTTGTATGTTGTTCCATACTCCCACAGCCCTTTCGGTAAATAAGATCCTCCTCGGTTTTAAATGCTCTTGCACATAGGTTCCACCTGTGTCCTCTGATTTGTGTTTCATTGTTTGTTCTAAAGAAATTCACTGTGTTGATTTTTCTGGTAAAACTGAGGATTTTGAACACTTGTTGTTAGCTCCCCTCTTAGAGTTCTGCGCTCAAGACTAGAAAGTTTCTGTCCTTTCGGCCTGTCGGTCTAGTCCAGTCTCTGCTCCTTAAGTGGTCAATGTACAGCAAGTTTTATAGTTCTTTTTAAATTATCGGTTGCTTTAGGACAAGAAAAAAAGTGTAATCTAGTCTGTTTAAGCAATCAATAAAGTCAATTTTAGAATTTTAGGTAATCAGAAGCTGGAAGTGGAGTTTTGTACAACTGGTGCAAGACATTCCCTTAAACTGTGGAATGTATCTCGTTGCTCTTCCTGAATGGATTCCAGAGTGTCAATATCTTTTCTATATTGTGGTCACTGAAATTGTACACAATTTTCTAAATAAGGACTTAGCACACAATTTTAACATAACGTCTCTTGTTTCATATTCTATTCTTTTAACTATGTATCTTACCATTTGGTCTCTTTATTGCTTGCCCACTTTGTTTGGGTGATGTAAATGGTGTGTCAACATTAATGACAGTGATGTGTTGTTTACAGAAGTAGTCTCTTCTGTCTCAGTGTTTCCCCTTTTGTATTTAGTTTGTTTTGCTGGCAAAACCCTGCAAATGTCAAAAGCAATCTGCATTATTGAATAATTAAGCACAAGAAAATTGCTGCATTTTATATGGTCTTTTCTATCAAAACATTCAGGCTTTTGTCAGAAGCCTGGACATTTTGCTTGTTTCTCTTTTCACGAGTGCAGCATGTTAGCGTGGTGGTGAATGCTACAGCCTCACACCTCTTGTTTCCTGGGTTCGATTTCAAACTGAGGTGCCTTTTGTGTAGAGTTTACCCCTGTTTTTTTTCTACATGCTCTGGTTTGCTTCTACCTTCCAAAAGGCACACTGGCTAGGTTAAATGGTGTCTCTTAATTGCGTTTTTGTGTCCTGTGATGGACTGGAGTGTGGTTCTGAGTGTGTGATCAAGGAATAGTTCTGGTTTGTGCTCTAAACTTCTGTCATAAACTCTAGATTGAGACAACTCTTACTAATCATAATAAGCTTTTTGATGGTGAATGGGAGATTTTGTAAATTACATATAATAGGATGCACAAAAGACACAGGCTTAACCCAAATAAGCCAAACTTTCAAGTTTTATATTCATGTGATTCCTTAATACTAGAAATGCAAAATCCAAATTCAAAGTATCCTCAGTTTTGCCGGGAAGTTTCAAAGTCGAAAAGGGCCAAGTGGCTTTTGAATAAAAACAAACAGCTCAATGGAGAACAAACAGCAAGGAAGAAATGGAACTTGGACAATCATCGTCAATCCATAACAATTTATATCTGTTTATTTTATTTGGGCCCGTGGCCTTGTCTAATATCGCCTGTAGGTCGCTGATGTGCTGGCTGTGGGCACACATTTAAACTAGGAGTTTTCATCACAACTGAGCTCTCATTTACTTATCTGAACTTAAAGCTGAACTAAACAGTTACAAATGAGACCTTTTAAATTGTTTTCAAAGTTCAAAAGAAAATATTCTAAATGTTACCAGGCAGAGGCAAAGAGAAGGAGGAATGAGGGGGCAAAGAGAAACTATGAAGCACTGTGGGTTGGGGTTACTGGTGACATATTTGATCAGAGTGACAGTTCTCCTACAGAATAACAGCAGAGAATGAAAACAATTTCTTGATTCTGCCTCAAAGGAAAAAGACAGACAGAAAATGAAATGATTGGGCAGAGTAGTGAACTCCAGCACATTGTGAACTCGTGCCTACAGGCACTACTCTATAATATATCTGATAAAGCAAAGGTAGGAGCTAACACATTATACAAGGACAGCCATTTAAAGGTATGACTCACTTTGCTGGAAAAAATATGAAGGAATTTAAAAGAAGCTCAGCAACATATTAATGGTTACAATCTAATCCTAGTCCACATGATGTTCAATTTTCTGTTCTTAAATAATTAAAACAGAAAGTGCCAGAGGTTTAAGATATATAAGATTAACAGAGACCTTTGAAAGGGATGGTGATTAAGCAGGAACAGGACTTTAAGTTTAAGGCAAGGAGTTTACTGTATGCAGGGAAGAGTTTATATCCAAAATGTGAATATGGGCCATGGGGTTGATAGTAAAAAATACTAGCACATTGCTCTCCATTACAACTGGGATCTGGTTTTGAATGTCTGGTCACTACATCACTGCCTGGTGCTAATTTTTGACAGATGTCTCACATACAGGGCTGCTCAGACCCATCATCGCTGCACATTTGAGAAGTGACAAGACTGGTTTCAAACTGGTGAATGGGTTGTGAAATACTTGCTCCTGAATGCTGAATGCTGAGATTGTTACGGAACATTTAAACTATATCAACCAAAACTGAACTGTCTTCCAAGGTGAAGACGGAGCAAAAATGTGTTTTGGAAGTAAATGGAGATCGAGGAGCCGCCATGTTTCTTTAATGTGCTATAAATGTACAATGTACTGTGCGGTCACATTGGCTTATTACTCCCGTTCTGTCAGAAGACAAGAGTGTTCAGGGAAAGAAATCCTGAACACGATAATTCTCACTGTAAGTGAAAAAGTTAGTAGAAACTAACATGCAGTGCTATGTGCATTTTATTAAACACATATTCATATACATCAAATCCAGTGCTTTTTAAAGATAAATAATGATGACATTTCTTTATTTCTTGTTATTTATCCAGTAAACACAATGCTTTCGAGTATAATAATACTTACTTGCACTTGTGGTGAGTTACGTTTGGAAAAACAATGGCTTAGTTTGCAAATCCTGTGATGTGTTTCTTAATTAAATATCTTCCGGTGTTATTAAACCTCAGCATATCGAAGTAATGAGATTACAGCAAACCTTTGCTTCCACCCAGTGGGCAAGACCTGACATTGCAATCGCTCAGAAGAACAGTGTAAGTAGAAAATCGAAACTTTATTAGTATTAAAGAATATCAATTAATGGTCATTTTTCATCTATCCATTTTCTAACCACTTCTTCCACTTCAAGGTCAAAGGGGAGCCAGAGCCTATCCCATCAAGCAACAGACACAAGGCAGGGTTTACCCTGGACAGGACGCCAGTCCATCACAGGGTACACGCAGACACAGACCTGCACACACTCACACCTGGAGCCAATTTCCCCAAAAACCTGTGCAAACAGAGGGAGAACATACAAACTCCATGCAGACAGCACCCCATGTCCAGAAGTGGACCCAGGGATCTAGCACTGCAAGGCAGCCATGCTAACCTCTGCTCCACCATCTTTATTTTTCACATTAAAACTATTACTAGTCAAAGAAGCAGGAGTAATAGCAACACTGTTACAATAATGGGCAATATTATTCATTTGGTTAGAAGGCCCCCCTATTTGGGTGGTGTGTAGAAAATGTATTCTAAGTGTAATACCAAGAACAATCTTGCAAGCATAATAAAACAAAAGTAAATAAATAAAACAACAGTAAGTTTAACATAAGCTAGAAAAGAAGTGACAGGAAATAGTGAAATATTGACATAGGAAGAACTGAGAAACTGAGAATACAGGAAATGTAAATTCCCTGTTAGTATGCACTCCATCTTTACAACACAATTAGCAACTTACAGTATCATTGTAAGAGTTATTAAAGAATAATGAGTATTAATATACTAAATTTCTGAATATATTGAAGTATACGAAGAATTAGGCACAATCTAACAGTACTTTCACAAAATGATGGCTTGTGCTTAGAAAGAAGACCTGGAATTTATTTTATTCAGTGTATTTCAATATGAGGTTACTGATTTGAATTTGTCTGTCAGCGATAAGACAGTGCTGCATTTAGGGTATTGTAGTGTGATTGAAGGTAAAATGTTTGAGTGGAGTGTACTACTGTATATTGTATGACTCTGATTAAAAAGCAAAACTGTTCATTTTATTAAATTAGCAATATCAGGAGTAATCCTTTTGCTTGTACAAAAAAATTGATTATGTAAGCAAGGCAGCATGCTTCAGTACTATGGCTTCATTCTGGGCTGGTCACCCTCTGTGTAGAGATTGCATGTTCTCTCCACGTTTTTGTGATTTTTTTTCTGGGTATTTCAGTTTCATTTCAAATATATGCTGGCTACGTTAATTGGTGTCTCTGAATTGACCCTGTATGCGTGTGTGTGTGTGTGTGAGACTTGCAATGTATTAGTGTCCCACACACAGTGTAGGTCCACCTCATGCCTTCTTCCATCTTATGTCACCTGTCCTGCTCACTGTGACCCTCTAGGTGAGGAATTAATTTCAGATAATGCCTGGAATGACACATTAGTGTACACAGACTAACAGCATGATTCCAAAGGTCTTTGCTCCTGTGAATACATACAGTTCAAATCATTCATTCATTCATTCATTTTTATTTCTCTTTTCCACGCCTTGTGTCATCTTCTGTTCATCGAGACCATTTGCAGTAGGTTTGTATACTGTACAATCCCGAATTACTGTATTTAGCAAGAGCAAATATTGTAAGCGAACATTTAAGATTAGAGATGACACACCTTTGAGCAAATAATCAAATAGCAATATCCTTTTACAATGGATACCCAATTGGACTGCATTAAACAGGTCGTTTTGATTTCCTCCTTCATAAGTTAATAATTGTTATTAGAAACACAACTGCGGAAGTGTAAAAGGTCAAAGTAACTTGACTTCGCAGTAGTATGTTCAAGTCTATTAAAGTGTAGAGGAAAAAAATAGCCTTTGGTTGTCTTCTACTATTTCCAGAGAACAGCTGTGCCACAAACCAAGCTGTCTAACTGCAGTTATGCACAAGGAATTTGCTATTTTGCTTACAGTACCTCACATATGCGGGAAGATAATTATGCTTCATGTGTAAACATGCAGTAATTTGGATGTCCTCTCAAATGAGGTTTACAAAAATGGAGATTTTAGGTCACATACATAGTACTTGCTAGAAGAGTCATGAGCTTCTTTTCAATCCATCCATTTTCTAACTCCTTCATCCAATACAGGTCGAAAAGGGAGATGGAGCCAATTCTGGCAAGCGACAGGTGCAGAGCAGGATACGCCCTGGACAGGATGCCAGGCTATCACAGGGCACACTTTCCCCAAACGTTCATGTCTTTGGACTCTGGCAGGACATACAAACTCCACTAAGAGAGTACCCCAGGAACTGAGCCCTGGGTCCCAACACTTCAGGACTGCAATGCTACACCACCATTCTGCCCATTAACTTATTTTTTCCTGCGAAAAATAACAAAGGCAGAAAAAAACATGTACCCTAGTACACTGAAGATAGTAAACCTTAAGCCCACACATATTCAGAAGTGACTCACTTTGCTTCAAGCAGTTTCAGTAGATTATGTGGATCATATGTATGTGTATATATATATATGTGTGTGTGTGTGTTTAAAGCTTTAAAGAATGCTGGAAGATTTGTTTAGAAACGATTTATTGTTGGAATAGTTGATAGTGAAATTCCTTAACCTTTAGCTTTGGAAATATAACTACAGAGACTTACGTAAGCAAAAGACAAAAGAAAACATTAAAACACATTAATGCTACATTAAAAGGCAGGCCAAGAATAAACATTCAGATTTGTACATACATAAATTATACTTTTCCTCAGATTTCACTTTAAAAAGCAGACAAACGTCAACAACTTCAGGCTATAAAACAAATCGGAACTAAGCTGACAGAATGGCCTCTCATTTGTTAACTTTCTTTAGTCCTTTTATTAAATCACTGTATCCCGGATGAATGTCACTTTTCAAAATATATTTTATTAATTACCTGTGTTTTACTGCCTCGGTTACATATACATGTTATGAAAGCTTTAGTTACATACAGTATAATGATAGTGTAAAAGCACAATGCCACCAGTTCATACCAAATTTAAATTATTGTGGTAAACCATGCTCTAACTAAAATAAAATGCAGTTCAGAGGTACATACTGGAATAACAACATATGTATATGTATATGTATATGTATATGTATATGTATATGTATATGTATATGTGCTGACCACTGTGTCACTGTGCTGTCCTTTTCTATTAATATTAATGAGAATTTCCCAAACATGCTAATTCTGTTAAAATGCCCATGGATTTCTTGTGAGATGGCATAAAACGGTAGTGAATGAACCCTGTCAGCTTCTTATGCTTTTTCTCAAGAAATTATTTCTCATTTTTGTTTTGCCTGGTCAGGCTGAGGAGACTGCCAAAAGGTTACTGTAACTGGAGCAAAGGAGAATGCCCATTCTGTATATCAATGTATCACTCAATTTCATACTCTCGTTATTAAGAGTAACAGAGCTGCTGTGTGTTGCTACTCGTAGTTTCCTCACCAGTTATCTTTCCATTTTTTTGCGCTAGCTTTGCTGTTTCAGCACTTCTCCTGTTCCTAGTTGCTACTGCTTTTCAGCCCTGAGTGTTTGGTTTAGTTTGCGTGCTTTTGTTGAATTTTTTCCCATCTCTTTGTTCCGGTCCCTACCACCTCACCGCTGCCTGAGACCTGCTTGTGAGCTCTCAGTCAGACGCGGCTATTTTTCAGCTTGCTGCGTTATTACAGCAAGGGATGCGAGCAGTAAGCTTTCAGTTTAGATTAATATATTCAAATCTTACAGAAAGGACAGAGCACTTACTGTAACTGCAATCATTTAACAGTTATCTGCATCAAGGGAACTGGACAATGTTAAAATCGAAAGACCAAAGTTAAACTTTCGCCGTGGCTTTTCCCAGGGATGTTAGACTCTTCTTTTCCTCTGCACCATTCTCTGAGCCGTGGGCGCTGTGGCGCCGGCGAGCGCTGAGCCGAATGAGGGGGATGACCGCTACGCTGCACCTGCGCCGAAACGTCTTCTTGGACAGGCTGTCCTGAAGCAGGGCATCGCTGATGGCATCGAAAGACATCTTCCTGCCTTTCCCCCGCCTCTGCTGGAGGAGGGCGTCCAGCCGGCGGTCGAGGTGCAGGTTTCTCCTGCGTGTCTGCTGCAAAGGGGGCAGGGGCTTGGCCAGAGAGCGGTACGAGGGACTGATCTGATTTTGTTGGGCTTCAGTCAGGCTCCTCATATCTGATCTCCAGTCTCTGGCAGGCCTTGGGGAGACAGGGGCCACCTTCCCTTTCTTCTTCTCTGGAGTTGCAATCGTGGGCAATGTCTTGGGTTGCAGAAGCTGTCTGTGCTCAAGACCTTTATAAAACTTCTCTCGCTTCTCCCAGAGGTCCTTGGGCAAGGTCTTGTAAGGGAGGTCTCTCCTAAACCCTCGCTTTTGAATCTTCAAGTGCAGCTCCCAGTCTTTTGCAGTCTTCCCATGAACCTTGTCTTTGATGCATTCCGAGGCTTTGCCTAGGCTTCGGAGATCGGCAGCGCATTGCTTGTGACCCAGACGGCAGGAGAGAATGAGTGGGGTAACACCTTCCTTGTCAGGTTTGTCAACCTCCAAGCCATACCTCTTCATGGATTTCAGAAGCATCTTGGTGATGGAGGAGTTGCCCACTTTGGCGGCGTACAACAGGGCTGTGCAGCCCTCCCTGTCTGTGTAGTTCAAGTCGTAGTCCAGCGCCTCCAGAAAAAGCTTGGTTATGCCCAGTCGTTCGTAAAGCACGCTGTACATGAGTGCATTGCGGCCCTGTCCATCACAGAGACCTACAAGGGCTCCATGCATCAGCAGGATTCTCGCCACTGCCAGAGCCCTTGATTCCCCATCATGAAGGCAGCAAACCATCAAAGGAGTCCTTCTCTCATTATCAATCACATTAACATCGGCCCCCGCCTCTACTAATCTCCTCGTAAGCAAAAAGTCTCCCTTGATTATGGCTTGATGGAGATCCATCTATGCCTCTTGCTCAAGATGGGGGTACAATCTGTCTTTAAAGTCGATGTTTGAGTTCCCAGGGTTCTCAGTCTCAGTAGTCCCAATAGATCTTACCTTATTCTTCTTTTTACTTCTTATCTACAGTGCTGTTCTCTGTGCTATGCTGTAGCTTTTTCTAGTGGTTTCATAACTCTTAAACACCCTGTTCTGTACACCTCTGCCATCGTGAAAGATGAACTTCATAAGGAGCAAAGCTCTACCTCGTTTGCAATCCAGACACGCAGCTGGGGCCAGGGTGTGATTTGTAGTTGCTAATGGAAGGGGACGTGGCCTTTGTAGCAAATCAACAGCAGGCTTTGAAAGCGGCAGCCACAGGCAACAAAGCAATGCTGGTTAATCCTTCACTTGAGTGTCACTGAGAATAAAAAGACAGCATCTCAGTGGCAGGAAAGATCATTCCTCAGACCAACACAAAAACACAATGGGCCCATTCAAACATAAGCTTCTGGTGGATGATCATCTTTTAAAGCATGTTAACATTTGCTTTTTTGCCCTGAAAATTAAAGGATTTTCATTTTTTTATATTAATAACTAGCTATTTTTAAATGATGTGACTTAAAAAATAGCAAGCTTTGTCAAATTTAGTTGCAATTTTACAAATGTTGCCTTTAATGATGTCAACGCATGATTTTTCTAGTGCAAATGGTCTGCTGTGTTTCATTTTCTTTTGCGGTTAAGTATTTTTTCAAAAGTAGAATGTAGTGCTCAGTTCAGTATAGAACTGTCAAACCAATTTGTGATTTCATAAAATCACAATATGTGATTTAAGGAATTCATCACTGTTTAAACACTTTAGGTTGTTTGTGTTGTTTGAAACATGTCTACCTGATAACTTAGTTCTTAATTGAATTCTTGGTTCTTGACTTAACTCTTTTTAAATCAGTGATAAATCACACTTCTCTGTAGTTTAAAAGTATATGGATGTCCTAAACCAAATACTATATTATTGTTATAAAAACTTCGCAAACTGTCATTCTGAAGAAAATAAAAGTAAAACAGTAAATCATCACTTTCCCTTGATTTAATTTCCTTTTTTATGGCTTAACATTTCTGAAAAGGTAAACATTTTGACACTCATGCATCTCAAATGCATAACTGTACTATAAGCACTCTCAGTGTTCTATATCCTAAGAAAAGGCAATAAAATAAATAGGGGAAAAAACACTCTCTGCATCAGTGTTTTTCTGCACACTGTGACAGCACACAGGAATTGTAACCTTTGGTACTGCAACCCAGACGCAAAATAATATCTTATGTTTGAGCGATTATTGTTTAAAATCATAATAATAGTAAGACAGTAAAGTGAAAAGTAAAGTATGGAGCTGGATTTTCTTAAGAATATGGACCACTTAGAAAATAACAAAAGCTAATACAAAGCAGTGCTATAAGAATATATACTGTATATGTATATAGAAATAATAAAATGATCTTTATTTTCTTTACTTTTTCTTGCATAGGAACAAAATGTAACAGGAATTTTCACATCTGTGAGAGAGTTGGGTTTTACTATAAAAAATGCCACTTGAAACAGTGAAGCATTTTGAAATGAAACCCTTTGACTTACTGTTGTTTTGACAGTGGACTTTGGGAATGTTAGCATGACGAAGAGAAAATGTTGTTTTGTGGTTTTAAGAAGGTTCAGATAGACACAATAATGCAGGTAAGGAAGATCATAGTAACCTAATTTTCCCTGGAGACAAATTCACATACAAATCTAAAAATCACAGAAGAAAGAACATTTTAAAAAATATGTGCGTGAAACTTGGGAACCGTTTTGGTTCTCCAGTAATATTTAGTGCAAAATTCATGGATTTATGGGTGATCCTAAATAATTTACCTACTAGTGAGTGTAGTGGGTGGATTTTCTAGCCTAAAAAATCATGAATCCATACAGTCCATATACCATTTTGTAAATCTAATGTATTTATATATTTTGTTTTAATTGCAGTAGTATAATACTCAAAGTGTAAACATGCTACAGACATCAAATAGATCTGCACATTATGTTTATATCATTTTAAGTTTGTACAATATCAAAGAACATTTCTCTAGAAATATATTTAAATCATACACGTTATTCTGATTTGTTTTGGAAACATCAGTTTGTTTCTAGATACAGTAACAGTAGATCATGCAATCTCCTATCTGCAAGAGATTTGTATGTTTAAAATGATAAAGTGCAATTATGCTAAAGGTGGACAGCACTAAGTAAATAACCAGCATACCAGTAGTTTCTAAGGCACACAGATACTGTACACTAACACCCTCAATAAAATGTAGAAATGATGTACTCTGTACAAGACTTTAGAATTTGCTCTAATGAAAAACTAAAGAGTATAAAATATTTACCACAGAATACGCTTAATTATCAATCCTAAATGAAATAAGAATGGATCCTTTTTAAGGCTAGTAAAAGTAAAATACTCAAGATAAAACTTGTTCCACACAATTAATGTTTTTAATTTTCATAAAACATTCTTAAAAATAATTATTTTGTAAGTGCTGTCAATTACAATGTGATTCCTAAAATATTAAACACCAGCTTATGTAACATTTTATACATCACTGCAAACTTTAGAAGTACTCTGAAGAATTGTGCTGTATTCTTATTCACATAACAATGACTTATTTTAAAAACAGCCCTCACTAGAATAAGATATTATGCATAGTGGGATCCCTTCCACAAATACTTTTCAATGTTATGCCCTGGACACATATGTACACCTGATTTATTTGACATTTAAAAGAGTTAACATTTATTATTTATTATAAAACTGAGATGGTATTTCTATCCAGCAACCATATCACCTTGCAGCTCTCAATTGGCAACCCACTGAGGCTAAGCAGGGTTAAGCCTGGTCAGTACCTTGGTATGAGACCTCCCGGAAAGTTATGGTTGCTGATGGAAGTGGTACTAGTGGGACAAGCAGGGGATGCCACCCTGCGGTCTGTGTGGGTCCTAATGCCCCAGTATAGGGGAGGAGACACTATACTGTTCTGGATGCCGTTAAACCGAGGTCCTGACTCTCAGTGGTCATTTCTGGGCATTTCTCGATAAGAGTAGTGTGTTATCCCAGTGTCCGAACCAAATTTCCCCCCTCTGCCTTTACCGTGGCCTCCAAATTGTCCCCATGTCTTGCCAGGTAGGCTCTGGCTTCCCGCGACACCATATGGTATAAAGCAGTTTGGCAAATGATGTGACATGGTATTTCCGGGGCATAACATACTGTATATTTACCATCATGTTCCACTGAAGGACAGTCATTGATCTTGTAATCTAGAATGGATGTGAAAATAAATCTATCACATTTAGACAGTCTTCTGTGGCAAGGTAAGAGCTTCACAAGGAGTGGAAATCATTTTTACCCCCTAAAATACTATGAATCCACCACATTATCCCAGGTAAAGAAAATAGGCTTTGATTTGTCCCAGACTGAAGAAGAAACTGAACTGCAAATGCCCTGAGCTTTTATCTTTATTATTTAGTTAGTGGTACTTTATGCTGAATATAAAAAGCTTCAAACATGCATCCAGCATAGCAGGCTCACAGCCCTGGGTTCAATTCTGGACCTAGGGTGCTATCTGTGTGGAGTTTGTATGTTCTCCCTGCATGGGTTTCCTTCCACAGTCCAAAAACATACTGGTACTGTATGTTAATAATGTACATCTCTGGGAAAACTGGCCCTAGTGTGTGTGTCTGTGTTTGTGATGTGTCTGCCCTGCGATGAACTGACACCCCCTCCAAAGGATATGCAGCCTTGCATCTGTTTATTGGGCTCCGGCTCTTCTGCAACTCTGTATTGGATAAAGAGGTTAGAAAATGGATGGTTGAAAAAGTTAGCAGTCCAAAAATGGTCAGCCTTTGATAAAAGAAACCTAAGTAAATCTGCAGTGCTTGAACTTGAACTTGAACTTTATTGCCATATGTAACCGGTACTGGTACAATGGAATTCTTACTTACAGAAGGTCTCTCGATTGTAAAACAAGTGTAAAAAACAAGACAAAGTGCAAACAGTGCATCAAGACAATGTACAAACAAACAATAGACAATGTGCAAGTAAACATGTAGACAGTTTGAATGTAAACAATACAGACGTGTAAACAATGACTGGAGATGTGCAATAGATAAGAAATCATAAAGAGGTAGATGGTGATGGTGTAGGTGTGGTCCGAGGGGGATGGCTAAATGTGTTCACCAGTCTCACTGCTTGTGGATAGAAGCTATTGAAGAATTTAGTGTTAAGTGTCCGTATGCTCTTATATCTCTTGCCTGAGGGCAGTGGGGTGAAGAGCTCATGCCCGGGGTGGTGACTGTCCTCTGTGATGGCCAGAATTCTACCACGGCAGCGGTCCTCATAGAGCTGTTTAATCTCAGTGAGACCGCAGCCGATGATCTTCTGGGCCATATTGACCATTCTCAATATGGTCAATATGGCTCAATTTGTGCATCTCCTTCTGTACAATCTTGCAATGTAGCCAGCTTGGAATTGGGTTGTTGTTACCAAAGAAAAAAAGAACATATGTGATTTTATCAGATGTCCGCATAATACAGTATGTGTAACAAAGCTGCGCAAAGAAACCCTAATGTCTTTGCTTTGATGCTGTGACCCTCTGAGGAAATCAAATTACAATCCAGTACACATTTAATTTTTAGGTTAACTTCTGTAATTTTCAGACAAAAAAAAATTGTGTTCAAGGAGAATTCCAAAGCTATAGTATTTTCGTATTTCGGGGTTTTGAAAGAATCAGCATTGATGAGTGCATTTCAAGCCACAATAATAGCAAAATGTACATAATAACTTGTAAAACCTCCAATTTACACCATAAAATAGATTAATTTTCCAGGTATGTGCAGTGCCATATTCTGCAATTCAGAACGAAGCAACAAAACTTCTGAAGACGTGTGTGGCCTCATTACATTGTAAACAAGCAGGATTGTGAATACATTTCTTTTAATCCAATAGTAATATCACTTCGATTTTGAGACGGTATTGCAGACAAATACTGCTTACTTGTTAACTTGTTAACTCTGCATGCAGATCACATTGGAATATTTCTGCAGCGAAATGTCTGCTGCACAACCTGTATTTATTCGCTCGGACATCACAGTTCATTAGTCATTTTGGAGGCTAGTGAGCAGGAAGGGCCAAATAATGTCACAATTGGTGGGAATTCAAATGCGAGTTAGCGACAACATGGAACTTACAGGGCTTTCACAAAGTTAATGACTTAGTGCTTTATTTGGAAACTATTTTCTTTCAATAACATCAATTAATTTAGTTACTCTTTAGTTTAGTTAACCGGTCTGAGAAATTAGGACTGCAGTTCCCCTTTAATATTTAATGATTTTTGGGCATCAATCATTTTAGATGAACAATAATACATTTAAAAGACAGTGGTAATAACTGTTGGTACATAAGTGTTTGTAATCTACTAAATGTTCTTGATGGTTAGTAAACAAACAAGATGGATGTAAAAATGAGAGTGGCAGGGAGTGATTGTTCATTTATCAAGTTTCCCTGTGCTTACTTATAAAAACCCATCTAGTTGGTCAGTGTAACAGAACAGAACAAACAGAAATGAAGGGTGATTTTTCTAGCACACATGCAGTAGCAGTGAGGGAAACCTGGGTTATCATTATGGTAAGAGTCGAATGCCAGCAGGAAGGTATGTGCGAGCAGCACAGTTTGCATATAAAGTCTAACTGGCAAGATGAAACATGCATACCAAGCATCTCCAAAAGAGGGTATGCAAACAAAGAAACTGAGTAACTGATGATAACGTCAAATTGCTCTGCCAAGAGAGTCCAGTTAAAACAGCACTCCCCTGGCTTTTCAAAAGACATTATTTATACAGCAGAAGCTAAAGATCAACCTGTTGCCACACTGCACCTCAGGAAACTTTGTTGTGAACAACTACTGCAGCCTGTGTGCTAACAAACAACACTAAGCCTCGAGGCATCAGTGAAAAGCAGAGACTCTCTGTGAAATTCAGAGTGGACTTTCTGGCTCTTCTGCTCATGGAGATGGCAGTGAATAGCCTAGCTCCAAACTATCAAAGGGAAATGCTGCAAGTCCAGCTCTTCAGGTCTTCTTCTTCAGACCTGGCTGAAAAGCAGGATCCACACTGTGGGCGGCAGTCACACCCTTCACTGTGGAGCTCACTGCTCAGATACACTAGACTGCAACTGTGGACAATTTAATATCATATACAGGATATTTTCAGTAAAGTTTTAAATGCAGAATTTAAAGAAATATTAACGATTGAGTAAAATGTTATCTGGGACAAAAACTGGAAAGATTTAGACAATGAATGGGAAACTGACAGCTGCTGTGCTAAATGTTCATCAAGGAAGATCTCAATAACATGCCTCAGGCAGTGAAAGGACAAAGCTCTTTATTAAATAGTATCAGCATAGAAGAGTTAGAGGTGTTTCAGGTACATGAAACACTCAAGTTCAATAAATCTTCTAGGCCCAATATTGTCTTATCAGTTGTACTTAGGTAAACAATGGAAGCAATTGTACTCAAGTAAACAACAGAAGTTATCAGAAGCTATTGATCTTCCAACAGAGACACAAGACAGCGGGAGATACAATCTCGTCCTCATTCATTAGGGGTGAAGGATGACAAAACTGAACCAAATAATTATAGACCAATAGCTGTGACCTTATTAGCTGTAAAGTTAAGGAAATAAATAATAGAACAATACAATGTATATGGATCACATATGTTATATGTCCATCACTGGGGTTACCCTCCCATCTATCCAGGACATTTATGACAGACGGTGCTTAAGTAAAGCTCTAAGCATAATCAAAGACCCCACACACCCCAGCTACAGACTTTGTGATCTGCTACCATCTGGAAAACGGTACCGGATCATCGGGCCCGGACTACCAGACTCAGAGACAGTTTTTACCCCCGCACTATCAAACTGTTAAATTCCCAGCCTCTCTCACTCTCACTCTCACCTCACCTCTCACCTATGATCTGAACCTCACAGTGCCTTCTTCCTTTCTTTCTTACCAAAAACCCAAACACACATTGAAAATCTACCTCTACCATACATGTCAAAAGCTCACTCCCCATAATTTCTATCCCTTTATTTTATTCTGTTGATGCATATTTTTGCACATAACCTGTTACCTTTTTGTTGTTTTGCACATTGCCTGTTGTTGTTTTTTGCACATTGCCTGTTGTTGTTTTTTTGCACATCGTCTGTTGTTGTTTTTTGCACACTGCCTGTTGTCTCTGTCTTTCTTTTGCTACACAATTGTATTGTTGTTGTTGTTTTTTCTCTTTGTACTACTTATGTCCGAGAGCTAGCTAAAAAGCATTTCGTTATACCATATACCATGTATATGAGTGTAATGACAATAAACTTGAAACTTGAACTTATATGGAAATATGGAATATTTCGATTTTCAGCAGGCATTTCATAAAGTTCCCAATAAAACATTCTCAAATTACAAGCAGTAGGCATATGGGGAAATGCTTGTGTTTAGGATTGGTTAATTAGAAAACAGAGTACAGAAGGGTGAATGCTTAAATGGGGCAGGAGTAATTAGAGAAGTAAAAAAGAGATCTGCACTTGAACCACTGCTCTTCCTAATTCAGATTAATGAACTTGATTCTATTATAGTTAGTACTCTGGTCCAGTTTACAGATGATACCAATAGGGGAAGATTAGCAAACACTGTAGAAGCAGCAGAAGAAATTCCAAAAGTTTTTAATAAAATTCAATACATGGAACATGAAGATAACTCCCATGAAAGGAAAACCACAAGGTATTCCAGGGACAGAATTCCTGATAAACCTTCAGGTTCAAACCGAAAGAAATAAATTTATAGAATTAGGCACGTAGTGTCCACTCGAGGTACCCTAAATGCACTTTGGTTGCTGTACAGTTAAAGAACAATGTGAATGAAAACAATTTAAAAAAACATACCCATATTTATATATGCACTATTAACATTCTGTTGGCTACAACTGTGAAGTGAGTATTGCCATGAAATGTGGACCCACACAACTTTACTTTTCTAAGGAATCCCTGAGTGAGATTTCTATGACAGAATGCTCATCCCTGAACACAAACTCTAGCAATCAGGTACTTGGCTTGCCAATACAAATCTTTTGAAATAAATTACTTAGCCCATTATCTATGAAGGTAACAGGCTGGCTGAGGTTTTTATTCTGGGCTATAGACACCATTACTGTATTTGTAGTTCAGGGCTGGGGTTGGCGTTAAAATTGAAAATTTCCCAAAAATCTACAGTAATTGATAAATACGTTGTCTCTGCGAATAGACTGGCAAATGTGAAACTAAAAGAGAATGAAGTAGAGACTATCTAACCAGTTAAGAGTAAGGATTCTACAATGCGATCCATAACCCATGGTGAAGTCTCTTAGGAAAGTGAAAATGTGAGGTAACACCAGCAGCCTTTCACATGAGGATATATTAAGTAGTTAGCTATTAAACCACAGAGACAAATTAATCAATATATTCCCCACAGCAGTGATTCCAAACGCCACCTGTAGACGAGGACAGACAGGTGCTGGCTTTACAGCCTGCCTTTGCTGCAGCACTCAGAGGACTGAACGGGTCTGACTCTGAGGACCTCTGCAAAGCCCTCTCCAAACCAGCAGGTGATGTGCGCGGTGTCCAGGGTGAAGTGGAACAGCTGGTCCTGACAGCGTGTGCGGCGGTACACAGAGCGGGGGTCAGCAGACAGCACCCCCCTGATGGCGGCGGCGGCGTCCTCTGTGGACTGCAGAAACTGGAAGGAGGGCTTCCCTGGCACTAGACAACAACACAGAGAGATTCCAAGGTCACTGCCATTGGCTTCAAGGAATTACACTACCTCCCCATCCCTGTCTTTAAAACATCATCCTGTTTAACATCAGGACTGTTTTACAATCTAACCTTAACTCAAATCTGAACATACTTCTACATAAATGTTAGACTGTTTATAGATATTGGATCATACATATGAGAGACAATAGAGAAATGGTACGAAACAAGCATTATGTGTCAAACAGCCACCTTGCCTTTGTGGATCTGATGATTCTTTGTACAGTACTTATTACAGGGAGGTTCCCTGGATCAAGATCAGACTTTGCCACTGACTTGTTGTGTCACACTCTGAAAAAGTCACTTCACCTCCATGTGCTCCATTCTTTGAAAGGGAGGTAAATCTGGATTTGTCCTATAACTGTACAGAACACAAAAACTCATGATTCAGTACAGCGGCATCATCTATACCCTTTTGCCTTATGAAAATGTTGAAAAACCAGATTTCTAATAATGGAAGATCCAGTTTTGAGGCTTATCTTTTTATTTACAGAGGGTATATGCAATATCACTGTAGTGCATAATCACACTCATTAGCTATCTCGTTGATACTCAAAGAAACCTGAAAATCTGGTCTCCAAAAGGACTGAGTTCACTGGTTCATCACCCAATCATCCTGGTGACTACCAGTCAGGATCACTGAAGTCTAGTTGAAAAAACTAAAAATTAATTGTTGTCAAACACCAGGTCTTTCAATTACTTCTACTGTATGCCCACATTATTTATTGTTTATAAACAATTACATTTTTAGGCAGCCAGTTGTACCTAATAGCTGGAATGGACTAAAATCCAGTGCTGAATGATCTCTCACAAAAACATATACATGTGGTCGAACACTAGACTCCTTTCCCTAAGTATTTTATAACAAATGCCTTGAATGTATACCTGCTTGTCCTGGTGGTTGAAACTCCTTAAGATTCCTCTCAGCATGTGGAGTAAAGCGCACGTTGAGACTGGACACAGGTGGCTCTCTGATCCAAGAGGCTATGGTGGTGTAGGAATCTGCGCCAAACTGTACCTCTTCACTGGACTGAAGCCGTTCATCCTCACAGGGTCTGACAGTAGAGCTGTTTGCCTGCAGGACATTTTCTTCTGTAGCCAAGGTGGTGAAAATATTTTTGTGACTGACATAGCTTTTAATTTCTGCTAAAACAGAAGGAATGTCTTTCTCCCTGGGAATCTGGCAAGGCCTGTTTGGTTTGGAGTCACCGAGAGCACCAGTGGAGGTCATCAAAAAAGCCTTTGATTTATCTTCAGAAAACATAACCTTTGAATGTGAGCTGGCATGTTGTCCTTCTTCCTGCAGGCCTCTGCCATCCTCCAAAGCCAACAGATTCCCAGACAAATCTTCAGTCTTTGTATTTTGCTGTTTTAGAGCATCAGTTTCCTCATCTGAAGATATGCATTCTGACATATGCTGTTCAGTGCTGGCTGAGCCTACAGTGTCCAGAGCTCTGGTGTGTGGTGCATCATAGTCTGGTATATAGGGTTTGATGTCCAGTACAGGGGTACCTTCGATCATATCAATTCCAGATAAATGCACTGTGTCGCCTGTATAGAAAAACAGGTCCTGTTTAAGTCTGCAGCATTTTCTCAATGCATTTTTTCCTGTGCTAACTTACATTTCTTTTAAGGAACAAGTAAAGGTTTATTTCATGCTAAAAAGAGAGGAAAATAAATACAACATTTTGGCTGTGGAGCCTTCTTTGGGTGAAGGATTAAAGAAGACCTAAAGAAAGCTCCACAGCCAGGACGTTGTGTTTCTTCTTGTGTTTAGTTGAAGAAACAATGAAGACACAACGATACAATAAAGATACAATGAAGAAACACGTAATTTGTTCCTTTGCAAGCTATGCATACTGATACAGCTACCTTCTTGAACTACATTTCTTTTATTTGGCAACATAACTTATTATTGACTTAGGGAAAACACAGCAAGGCAACTGATTATATCTGCGTTAAATCTTCTCAACCCAAAACACAAAGAACAAGTGTCCTGATCCTAAAGGCTAAATTGTTTTGTTTAATGTTGGTGTTTGCTCTATTCAACTGTCATTTAAAACAACAGCCATTAAAGAACACTATCATTTATTCTATATAACAGATATGACTATACTAACTATTAGTGTTTTTATTAACCAAATTTCGGTAACGTTCCATCAGTGATGCAGCTATTAGTGTAATAATATTGAAGATATGTCCTTTAATGTTGCAGCTTTATTTTAAACAAAATTCACTCCCGGTTTAATTTTGAGAAAGCACAAGCCTAAAATCCTAGACAATGTTATTTTTTTACAGATTACAAAAAATAGATGTTGTAATATTTGTAAAGTTATTTTAGTATTAATATTTACCAATTGAAATTAAATAACCTTTTAGAACTGAAACATATGACTGTTTTGACACTTTTATACGATACTATTTCAGTAAAAGTTTATGCTCTGGTCCTGGACTACTGCTACATAACAAATTTAGAAAAAGGATTCATTCACCCATAAATTCTCACTCCTTGGGGAAAACCTTTGAGCAAACTAATTTAAGCCTCTATGTACCACGTACTCTTCTGAGACATTACCAGCAATCTTCTCCAGCCTTGCGAGAGTCAGCCCTATAGCATTGGGGCGATGCGGGCTCCGCGTGGAGAAAACCCCAGTCTTTAGGCCATTCAGTCTGGGAGGCTTCACCTTTGCCTTGTAGCTCTGGTGCCCATTTTTGTGGAAAATAAAAATAATCCTGTATGCAGGAGACATAATAGGATGCTAGCATCGTCCAAAATTCAGCTGTAGTAGAAACACTACCAGAAAAATGTAAGACTGAGGGCATTCAAGGCTTTACTAACTGAATACCAGTTCTTGGAATTAAACAGGGCCTGAGGTGTACATCCAAAAGTGCCAATCCTTGAGAACATATTGTTCTGACATACTGATTTGGTATTGGTTTTGATTTCTGTTGATATTCTAGGAAAAATAATGTTGGTTCAAAACAAAAAGCATCTGATTCATTTCTTGTTCAGAGCTTTTAGACACAAACATTACTATTACTTACTTGAGAATGTGCATAATTTTTGTTACATTCTGAAGAGCACATCAAAATGGAGGAAACAAAAAATTAATATGGATCAAAATTTATGCAATACCCGTCTTTCCTTTTTCTTACTTTGTCAACTGGAGGATCTGGAGCCTATCCCGACAAGCAACGACGGGTGCAAGGCAGGGTACACCCTGGACAGGACAACGGTGCACCGCAGGGTAGACAGACACAAACATGCAAACATGCATTCACATCCGGGCAAGTCTTCCCAGAAGCCAGTTAATCTACAGTGCCAATTTGTCTTTGGACTGTGGGAAGAAACGGGAGCACCCAGAGGAAACCCACTCAAACACTGGAAGAACATGCAATCTCCACACAGACAACACTCGAGGTCTGAAATTGAACCCAGGGCCCCAGCACTGTAAGGAAATGCTGTTAGCTGCTAGCTGTTAGCAAAACACTGCTAACAACTACGTCATAGTGCCACCCATTAATGCAACAGGGAAACGGAAATTCAGAATTTCAAAAGAATTTCAATATAATAATCCTTTTTAAATTTTAAAATGTCTTTAAATCTTATTTAAATATATGATGACTGAGAAAAAGGCTATAGTTCAGAATGAAAACATAGAGAGTATCTATTCATACAGCGGGGGCATTTACTGGATCAGTTATAAGCTGATTAACATGCTCAAGAGTACAACAGCACTATTCAATCCAGGATTTGAAACCCTAGCACTCCAGAGGCCTAACAGATATGTGAGCACCATATATTACACTGTGTATAATCATACTGGAGTTTCTTTGCTCAATAACAAAGACCTAGCTATAAAGGTAAAAGTCATCTTGTGCTCAAACTAAAATATTCTCTTAGATGAGTGCACATACTTTTTTCAGCTGTATAATACATTTTATTTTTACTGCAGACAGAAAACACGAGGACAGAAAAGGAAAAATAAATGAATGCCTCCCTAAAAATTAATATAAAATCCTATATTCCTTGCGTTGTGTGAATCAAGTAAATAAAATGTAGCCACTTTTCTTCCTTACCAAACATGGGAATACTGGTCCAAGCCTACCAGAGAATGCTCTGGATTGTTAAACACCGCCTTCTTGATACGCAAGGTTGCTCTAGATGAGGTGCAGATGGTAGGTTGCCTTGGGGTGCCAGTTTTTGTAGCAAAGCAAGACTCAATATACCCAATTGGAACAGTCTGAATAATTCCTAGGGGAAAAAAAAAAAGAAACAAATATTTTTTCACTTTCAGTTCCATTTTTTAACCTCTTCCCATGGAAGGCCACTGTGTTTTTCAGCAGCTTTTCTGCACATTGAAAATACTGCACAGTTCCATCTGATCATCATTGATAGTCAAATCTTTAAGTCAAATTTTTGTGCTAATACGTTTTTTAGTTGGATTTTTGTTCAGGTATTGCAAACCAATACAACAGAATGAGAGAAGAGCTTCCTCAACATCTTTTGACTTCCACCTCAACTTTTGACTGAATAGCTATGCATGTACTTTAACTAAGAGCAAATAATAAATAACTTAAAATTTAATGAAGTTACTAAAGGTATATCCAGGAGTAACTTCAGCAATACATTGGTTCCGTTCTCCAGATTGCTATGACCCCTAATAGGAATAATGGCTTTCTGGTGATGATCCCCATTTTTTATTAATATATCAGTCTATGGAGATCATCCCAGACAAACAGCCAATATGGAATGTGACAGAAGACAGAATGAAAAAATGGGATTATGTTATATTAATGTACATGTGTATATCAATTAAACAGATTCTTATAATTCAACACTTGTTGTAAATAAAACACAGTGATATTCTACTATTCCAAATTGATGTGTTCTGTAAATTGCTAACCATGATATTATTCAATGGGATTTTTACAAAGGGCTCACGGTTGTTCTCATCAGAAAACAACTGTTTCAATTTTCTTCATGAAGGTGAATGGTTCTACTATTGAAAATATTACCACTAATGTTTCAGGTTCAAAGTTCTTTAGAACCTTTGTCTCTGCAAACTATTGCATTTAGAATTGAAGGTGGAGAACATAACAACATTGGTCTAACCTGTCAAGTCATCATCTCCAAAGGAGTACCATTAAAATAAGTACTAATACTTTAACAAGTTTCAATATGGGGCCCTTTCAGCTTCATGGTTCTGTACAAGCCAATCTATCTTGGCTAAAGGAAGACCTAAAAGTTATACTCTTTATAGGACAATCAGTTATTCAACAAGAACTGTCTGTGTTCTGTTGGTCTAAATCCATGGAAGACAGTTATTACACTCCAAGTACACAGACTATTTCTTGGGGAGGATTCTTTGTTAAGAAGAGTTTAAATGCAGAGTGACACATACAGTACCTTTCTCCAAAGACAGGACTGAAGGCTCTCTGTCTGACTGTGGTACAACCACTCGAGTCCTGTCCTCCTCGATGCTTGTCAGAACTGACTGGAGGGAGCTCAGGTTTTTCCTGTGTGAGCGAACTGCGCCATCAGTGAGCTGCCTGTAAGTGGAACAAAAATGAGGGCTCTTGCTAAACCAAAGATAGACGCTTTTCAAATGTCGCTGTCAATGTCCTGTGCATGCAACAAGGGATTAAAGACTCAAAGGGTTCATTTACCCTGTTACAGAAGGGCTATTTTGTGCATGTTAATATAAATCAAGAAACACTGTCAATCTGGACAATTATGGAACTTTTTTCTTCAATTAAGAAATTAAGAATCTTTTGAAGAAGGGAAAGTCCAGCCTTTCGGGGAATTACATTTTCCTTGAACTGTAAATACAACTTGTGTTAAAGAATAAAGAATGAAAAAATATATATACTAGTCAGACACCCAATATTATCTCCGTTATAGTGTATCATAACCTTCTTTCTAGCTTACGTAAATAAATCTTAACTAAAATTCCCTTTCAAAGTTGACCAAAATGATTCTGGCCCCTGGAGCAACGGAACTCTTAAACAGGATGGAATTGAAGTAGAACGGCCTCTTAACAGCGTTACTCCAGGTTTTCTAGTGTACGTCTGAGAAGCAACTACTGTATTTATTGTACTTTAAACTGTGATAATCGCAGTTTCGTTTCTGCATACATGTTTGAAGTAATGTTTCTGCGAGAAAGGGAAATGACTTGCAGAGTGCAGAATTAATGACTATTTACCAAAAATGAATCGGGCTACAATTAAAAAAATAGATATGTTTCTGATGTGTTACAAATAAAATTAGAATTCATTACGTCCTTGTGTTGAATGTGAGAAGTGCACCTCGTGGGAAATATATTTTAATACATTACCTCAGATTTTTTATTTCTTTCCTCATTACCGATATTTGCTGCTGGAGTTTTTGCACATGTTGTCCACAGTTGCACGACTCAGACATTCTAGACGTTTTATATTTTTCCTTTTCTTGTGCCTGCAAGTTACTTTACGTATTGTCAAATTGAAACCAATGTATTCCGTTCATGCACTGCAAGATATAACATGTTTACCAGAAGAGTGACACTATTTGCTGCTGGCCAACTAAAAACTTACCCTGTGTCGGCGAACGAAAAGACGTCGATTGCATGAAAATAAGAATTTGGGTCTATGAAAATATCAGAGCAACGTTATTATACGATTGATTAAGATCTCTGTGTGAATCGGGGTATTTATGATTATTGACTTGATTTTGCAAATGATTATTTAGCAAATATAATAAAAAACGTATGAATTTAACTGCAGGCGAAGTTCTAAACCAAATTATCTGCAGGACACCGTCGACTCCAATATTTCAAAATGCACAGCTGTTAGTGCCCTTTCAGAATAAAGCTTGGTAAGGTTAAAGTTGTTTAGCTGAAAGATAGTATTTATCTATTGGTGACCAACATTGTTAAAGCAGTCCTGTGCAGCTTATTATAATGATGATGATAATAATATTTTTCATCACCCAAAGTGCTTTACATTTATACATACTATGTAGGAGAGAACCTGCTTCCTCTAACACACAACAAGATATTTCATATTCCATCAAACCCAACACACAGATTTGTTGAAAGTAAGTTCGCGTTTATGTCAGTAGGAGGAAATTTATTGAGGCCAGACCATGCAAACCACGAGTGGAATTTAGTCAACACCCTGGGGTTAACACCTTTAGTAGACAACATGGCATGAATAAGATAGGATCACTTTATTGGCCATATACAATTTCTTGTATTAGGCATTTGTGTTTTCATTTACCCCAATGCTCTCCATGAGACACACAGACAGGGAGAGAAGCTTTGGGGTCAGAGCGCAGGGTCATCCATTTATACAGCACCCCTGGAGCAGTTGGGGTTAAGGGCCTTGCTCTGGGTGTCAACAGATTCCACTGTCGGCCATTGGATACAAACCGGCAACCATCCAGCCACAGGTGCAGATCCTTAGCCACAGAGAAACTGCTTTCTATTTGTAATGATACACAATATCACTCTCCAGCCATGGCTGTCATTAATTTTGATTAATTTAATCAATCGGTGTCTCTTTCAATTGGAATCAAAACCAAAGAACCTTAATATTTGGGAACGTATGTTCTCCTTTGACATATACAGTAATGTTGACAAACAATGGTGAGAACACATGAAAAGTGGCCTACAGGTTAGAAAGCTGTTTCATGGTTCGTGTGACCCATCACAAATATTCGTGCAGTGTGGGTCTTTAAAAGTCAGCAGGAGGACCTACACTTAGTGTCTGAAAAGAAGAGTGTTTAAAAAACATCAAATTAGGCAGTCCTTCTCTGTAACACCCTCCTTGTGTAGTGCACAGTTCCAGTGGCTTTTATATACAGTACCTCCTGTACTGTAACATACTAAAGGTGTCTATCAAAGCAGTAAGGATATGCTAACTTCAATTGTCACTGTTGTTCTCTTGCAAATTGTCTGTCTGAACCATGTGAAGATTGATTAAATATACCCAGCATTATACTAATAATGCATCTCAAAAAGCAGTACATATGACAGAATTGAGGGGGGGAGTTTCAGTTCCTATTAAGAAACTGTACAGCACTTAAATACATGTCTAGATGTCAAAAGTGTTAGAATTAAAGGAGAACTGAAACCAAAGAAGCAAACATACAGCATATCCCCGGCTTTTAAATTCAAATGAATCCCCTCTTTTCTGATCTCAATTTAAATGGAAAATAATATATAAATAAAGGAGGTAGCATTTCTCAAGCTTTCCAAAAATTAAAACAACATCATTTCTTCCAAATGCGCTGAAAACACTTTCCCTGAAACTGCAGGGGAGATCTGTGAGATCTAGTGGTCAACTGAATGGCTTTAAATATACTTCTACCAAAGAAAATGGTATCTTGTCAAAGCATATAGAGAATATGGTCCTGTTAAAGCAAAGAAGGAGTCAAGCCCTCCAAGATAAGTTAGCATTCACTTGTGTGCAGCCACAGCCGCAATGAGAAGTTCAGACTGCCGTGGACTATGTGGAACAGAGCTTATGTGGTAACAGTTAAGGTTGGTCACTTTGAGATCAGCCTGCTGACACCCCAGGTGGAGATAGTACAATAATAATCAGAGTTTTGTGAGAAACACTACATTTTATTGCAAATTCTTCTCAATAAAACAAGCAGTAACATTTGCTTATAGGTTCACCTTCATTGTTAACAGCAATTCAATTAGAAGCACAGCCCGTGATTAAAATGGATGTGTCTGACCTCAAGTGCTACCTGTAAGGTTTTTTCACACTACCAGCTCATATAGGGGTTTCCGGTGTGTAATCCTCTATATAACAATTAACAACATATTGTATTTAATTACTAGCTTATCCAGTTATTTTATCTCATTTTAGTGGAAAACTGGGTTTTCCCATAATAAGAAGAAATGTAATCAACGATGAATTAAACACCAAACAGACCAAACGTTGTGTTATACACAGTATTTTTTTTTCGTGGAAAATCCCCATATACTCCAAAATAAACACATGCCATGGTGCACTATAAAAAGGGGGGCATAATTCAATGAGTAAGGTGGATTACATTAGGTATCATATTAACTATTCAAAACATTGTATATTTGTATGTATTGTATGCCTGAATTCAAAGAGCAATTGGTAACATCAGTGTCTCATTTCTGCACAGCCTATGAATTTTATCACTGATCTGTATCACAGGAGGTTTTAAGGAAGAGGATCGGAATAGAGAGGAGACTCTTCAGAAGTACACTGTGGAGAAGTACTCATGTTCCAACGTGTGAAAGCTTGTCATAGGTGCTGCTTCTCCTCCGGAGTCTGTGAAAGAAAGTGAATATTAATAATTAATTGTTATTACACTGGCAGTCTTGTGCAAGCAATTTACAAAGATTTAAATGGTATTTTTTAGTCAGCATTTATTCAACTGCATGTGCTAGAGCAATTTGTGTGAAGTACCTGTCTCAGGAAGACAACTGGATCCCATTCTGGGAATTGAACCAAGTCCTAATCACTACTCAACATTCAGGTTATTTAACTCCATTAAAAATAATATTGGAAACAAAAAGATTTTGGGACATTGTTCTCCCTTGTCTAAGCTGTCATTACCCTGTTTTTCAGCAAGAAATCAACTCTTTTGTGAAATAGGCTTTATAATTGAATGCAACAAAGCAACAGTGTATACTTTTATTTTACACATTTTATTGATGTTTTTATTTATTTATACCCCTCAATTGAATGAACTGCATTCGTAAGAACATGAGAAAAGTTACCAAACCAAGCCAGTTTGGTAGTAGCTAATTGATCTCATCTCATCCCATCATTTCCTGAAAGAAGCCGAAAGCCAACTTGTTCCAGTCATAAACCATACAGTTTTTGGTCACTCTTAGTCAACATTCATTCAAATGTGTGTGCTAGAGCAATCTGTGTGAAGTACCTCTCTCAGGGAGAAACTGGGTCCCTTTCTGGGAACTGAACCTTCAATCCTTTATTTAGGAGTCCAACTCAAGATTGAGATTATATTTATATAGCAGGAGATTATGCCGTGTTAAAATTTACACTGCCTGATATGCCATAGCATAGTTTCATGCAGTGACTATGGTTTATCATACTTTTGTTATGATTTTCTGTTTATAACAAGCTATCACTAGCTTGAAAGCTGGACAAAGCTATTGCAAAGTTTTACTTTTCCACACCACTATGCAACATAGAAACATGGCTGTGGGGCATGAACAATCTTGCATTTAAGCAAGCATCGTCTCATGTTGAAGTTTTCAAAAATCCATCCCAACAGGATGCCAGGCCATTGCAGGGCACACACAGACACAAACAAGCACACACACACTACAGGGCCAGTTTTCCCAGAACTACCCAGTGCTGCGAGGTGACAATGCTAAGCCCGTGCCTCCTGTGTTTAAAAATCAATCCTTTAAAAAAATGAACCAAGAATAACAATTCAGAAATGAAAACATTGATGCGCAGTCTGCTTCACCTCAGAGGCTAAATAATACAGCATTGTAATTAGTTACTCATCAGTGTGTAATCTGAGTGTCTTTCTACCTGAAACAGTGGACAGGTCCTCCGCAGCTTTTGGCACGTCCTCTTTCTCGTCTGGCCCCAAGTCTTCGATCACCACTACTTCCTCCAGCTGGCTGCTCGGGAGCTCTGTCAATGTGCTGTCTGTCTGAGAGGGACCAGGGAGCATCTCCTCCTGTCCTTGGACCTGGTCTTGCCCGATCTGGACCTTGGCAGGCTGGTCTTGGACAGGAACACTGCTGGGGACTTCCTCTCCAGCTGTTCCCTCCCCTGTCAAAGGCGCTTCTTCGATGGGTTGGGTGTCCGGGTCGGCCTCCTTTCTCCTTGGTCGTCCTTTCCGGCTGGAAGTGCTCTTCTCCTCCTTCCTCTCCCTCTTCTTCCTACTCTTCTCTCTGCAGTCGGCGCGAAAGGGATCAGGAAGCAGGTCAGCGTGAACCTTAAGACTTTCATTGCTTAACGGCTAGGTTGTCAGAGCCAGATGAGTAAAAGAAATTGTACTTCTTGTTGGCTGAACGCTTAACGCTTGTAAAGGTTGTAAGATGTTCAATTTAGCAAGGGCAAATGTAGATATTAAAATAATAAATCAATCAAATTTTTAAAAAGCTGGCAGAAGAAAGTTTAACATTTTGATTGTTAAATGTGCTGTGTTTCTTCTCTTCCATACCCCTGACCCCTTCAATTTTAAATTGGTCTTTCCAGTTACACATTACCATCACATTATTGTCACTTTCAATCAGCACTTATCCAATTCACGGTCAAGAAAGCCTGGAGCCCTTCCCAGGAAGAATTGTGTGCAAGGCAGGATACAACTTGGGTGGGATTCCAGTCCTTCACAGGGCACACACAACTCATATTGGGGTCACTTTTCCCTGAAGCCAAATAACCCATCGGTATGTCTCTGCAATTTTGAAGGAAACTGGAGCGTTCAGAGGAAACCCACCCAGAAACAGGGAAAACATGCAAGCTCCACGCAGATAGCACCCCAGATATTGAACCCAGGGCCCCTACAAAGCATCAGTGCTAATCACTGCACCACCATGTTGCCCCCAATACATTAGCAATACAATGGTCAGTGGTCATCTAGTTATTCCACTGAATTTCGAGACAGTTTGACCTGAGGAAGGCGATCAGTACATGACATTAAGCATCTGAGTTTAAAAAGTAAAAAAGAAGTCAGTCTTTTTGGGTTTGATCATCCTTCTTTACACCAAAGGTTATTGGGATCTGGAGGAAGAAACCATATTGTTGAGAAGCCAATACAGATTCCTTTTAAAATTGCTGGGTGAGATCCTCTGATCATCAAATATTAGCAACCAAACAAGCAATAAGAGCCAGAGGCCCTACTCTCATTTGCTCTCATATTGACAAAATGAGTCAAATTTTGTTAGGAGCAGAAAATAGTGTTTACTTAGCCTCTCTTGATTTGATTATTTTTAAGTAGTGCTTGGAGGTGTATTTTGCAGTCAAATCTTTGTTTTTGAGAAAAAGAACTAGTTGTTTTGGAAGCTAAACCTTGATGTGGCTGATTTAACGTTTTTTTTTATTTCAAGGCACATTGAATAAGCAAACATTATCATATTTGTAATATCTATAGAATTAATTATGTCTCATCATTATTGAAAAGTTAGAGGAAAGTGGAACTACAAAAAGTAGTCTACAATTTGAAGAAATAACACCTTTTAGGAGATGAAAAAATATGTATTTATTTTGTGCACAAGCCATATAAAATTTCCTTGATAAATAATTTGGTATCAACATTTTGATTCCCAACTTCAACTATAGGAACCGCTGAAGGTTCATGGATCTCAGTCATAAAGTTCTATTGTGGTGCACTACCCAAGGTAAACAGCAGATGGTGACATTTTGGTGTTTATCAACATGGTTTTCACTAAAAGTTATATGCAATGTTTTGGCTTTGGCTTTTTAATTTGTCACAATTTACCGATGAACCCACTGGTAAGTTTCCTTCTCCTGCGCCTCTGCCTTCCTCTTGCGGAGAAGATCTCTGTCTCTCAGCCGGCGACGTATCCCATCTGAAAAACAAGCCATTAAGGCCTACCATGACTACCATGACTTTCAGAAGAGACTGACCATTAACTGGACCTTTATAAAGCTGGAATAATGTTTGAGTTGTGAATTGAGCTACTTGTTATGTTTTTAAAATCTCAGTTATTTTGTGTATTCTACTGTATGTTTTAGTGACCACAGCGAGTCAGGACCTCCGTTTTACGTCTCATTCGAAGGACGGCAATTTTTTTACTGTATAGTGTCTTCATCTCTATACTGGGGCATTAAGACCCTCACAGACCACAGGGTGAGTACTTCCTAGTGGCCACACTAACACCTCTTCCAGTAACAACTTTGTCTTTCCCATCCAGATACTGGCCAGGCTCACACCTGCTTAGTTTCAGTGGTTACTAGTTGTGAGTTGCAGGGTGATATAGCTGCTGTACCCTGATGTCCTAGCCAAATTTCCCATTGGCCTTTACCAATTATGACCTCTTGGATTTATTCATCTGTTCTGCTCCCCACTGATAGCTGGTGTGTGGTGAGAGTACTGACACACTATGGCTGCCGTCGCATCATCCAGGTGGGGGCTACACATTGGTGGTGGTGGAAGGGAGTCCCCATTACCTGTAAAGCGCTTTGAGTGGAGTGTCCAGAAAAGTGCTATATAAGTGTAAGCAATTATTATTTAACTCTGAATTGTTGATCATCCTTACATATTTTTTTGTCTTCAAGTATTTCTAGGTTTTCTCTAAAACAAGCATGCTTATTTTCCCTCTCATTGCCTTGTTTTAAGTTAAACTTGTGTCCAATTACATCGCTTTCTGAACTCTTACACTGCAGTTAACACCCCGACTCTTTAGAACTCACAATGTTAACAATGCTAACCATGCTCCACCGAGCTCCCATAATTAACAGTCATGAAGTTTTTAAAAAATGTTCAATAACCAGAAAAACGTTTGTGCTGAATATTCCCCTACATATCTCTCTTGACCTGAAAGAGTCAAAATGACCAATGTGAATAAAAGGAGAGAGACACCAAACAAAAAAACTACTGTGCATGTGTTAAAATGCCATAACAAATCTCAAAGACTTTAAGATTGCTTAGTTACTACTACTTCAACTGGTACTACTACTACTACTACTAATAGTAATAATAATTTCTTGCATGTATATAAACTTTTATCCTAAAAGGCCACAGAGTGTTTCCAGAAATGAAGTTCTGCCTGCACCTAGGTTGCAGGTACCTGCCATTTTATGCCATTACTCAGTATGCCACCAGTCCTACTACACATAAGATCAGATAGAGAACTGAGTAACTACTGCTTCGGTTAAATTAAAGGGGCATTGTATCGGAAGACTAAATTGCACAATTGGGAGACCAGAGTGGAATTTAGTTCAGGTGGGTAGCTGCGTCAGTATGCGTAGGCTGCAAAGGAACAAGTAATAGGTTTATTCCATGCTGAAAAAAAGAAGAAAGAGAGCACAACGTTTCGGCCATGGAGCCTTCTTCAGGTGTGAGGTGGAATTTAGCCTAGATACTGGGATTCACACGCCTTTCTTTTGAAAAGTCCCATGGGATATTTTAATGACCAAGTAGTAAGGAACTGGGTTTAACATCCCATCCCCAGGATAGCATCTCCTATAGTGCAATGTTCCTTAGTCACTATCTTGGGACATCAGTTTAGAAATTCAAATCCGGAGAAAACCTACTGACATCCTAATGGTCAACCAATACTACCTTCAAACCTGCCTGTTTAGTGGTCTGGACACATTGCACACATTGTCCAGAATCCACAAGTATTCAGTGTAGCTCAAGCCTGGTAGATAGGGCATCCATAAAATAACTGTCACGTTCTCCTCTAACAGAAAACAATTATAATTCCTTACACTTATATGCTGTAGCACTTTTCTGGACACTCCGCTTAGAGCACACCCCTCCACCACCACCACCAATGTGTAGCCCCTACCTGGATGATGCAATGGCAGCCATAGTGCACCAGTACACGCCCCACACACCAGCTGTCAGTGGGGAGGAGAACAGAGTCAGAGCCAATTCATAGATGGGGATTATTAGAAGGGCAATGGGAAATTTGGCTAGAATGGCAGGGTAACACCCCTATTTTTTTCAAGAATCGTCTTGGAATTTCTAATGGCCACAGAGAGTCAGAACATTGTTTTTAAGTAGCATCTGAAGGACGGCGCTGTATATGAGTATATATATATACTCACTGTATATGAGTAGCATGACAGCATTTTGTGTCCTGTGGGAATGTTGTCATATGAGGATAAGCCCACAGGAAGGGCAGTTTAGTGAGTTACTGCTTAAACCATCACACTTTCTGTGTTTATGTTTCTGGTGTTTTCTTAATGTCTTTGTATTCTTTGTATTGGAGCATACATACAAATACACATTTCATTGCATTTGTGCATATGACAATAAACTGAACTGAACTGAACTTGGATTTTCCCATTACTAGTTTTGTTGTAAACAGCAACAATTAGCGTATCATTCTGCACTAGACTCTGTGACATCGATCAATCTACGCAAAACTTTTATGCATCAAAGTCACTTAAGCGTATCATAGTCAATCACAAAAGATCAATTTATCAATATACAGCAAAAACAATCATCAATAATCACATTCCAGATACTTCATTTTTACAGTTTTCACATTATGTTGCTTTAAAGCTTGCTGTGACACCTGAGTTTTTGAATGATACTTTGAATTTGCAATGAGTATTTGTTGTATACACAAACTACTCCACACAAAGTAAAACAGAAAAAGAACTACACAGATGATTAACGTGACAAAATGCTAAAGTAATGATTATAAAGGTATTTCATGATTTAAGAATCAAAAACAACTTTCTGCATATGGTCCTTCAGTCAGGTAGGCAAATGTCAGCAAAGATTTGATCATGAAGACTAAGGACCATTAAAAACAACTAAGAGATAAAGTTGGAGAAAAGCACAGACCCTGAGAAGGTTATAAGAAAACTAAATTCTAAAAAAGACACATAATATTCTTTTGGGCACAGTGAAGTGGATCATTAGGGAGTTGAAGGTTTATCATACTGTCCAGACTGTCTACATCAGGCTGTCCCTCCAAACTGAGCAGCTGGGTGAGAGCAATGGCGACTTTGAAAAAGCTTCAGATTTCAATTGCTGAGATGGGAGAAAATGTCCACAAGTCAAAGCTGACATGCAGTAAGAAGAAAGACGTTACTAAAATCACATCTCAAATCCTGCATAGATGTTGTAACAATGTATTTATGTAATACTCCAAATATTCTGCAAAATTAGTTTTGTAGTCAGGCAACAAAACTGGAACGTTTTGGAGTAAATGCAAAATGTTACATCTTAGTGACAAGAACACAGTGTATCATCCCTACTGTCAAGAATAGTGTTGACAATATTATGTTATGATGTTATGGGGCTGCTTGCCATGTGAGAAGCTTGATGGGACTGAGGGAAAATGTATGGCATAGGCAAATATAACGAGAAAACCTGTTTCATTCTGTTGAAGAACCTAGAGTGAAAATTAACCTTCAATCGCATTCAAATCATAAGGCCCAAGCTACACTGTAGTGGTTTAATGAATAAGGAAGTCAATGTCCTTGAGTGGCCTAGTCAAAGTAATGACTTGAATCCTTTTGTGAATCTGTGAAAAGACTTGAAAACTGCTGTTCATACATAATACCCAAGAAACTTCAAAGAGAGCATGAACAAATTAGTCAAGGAAAATATGGGAAAATATTGCATTATTCCAAAGAACAAAATGCGTAGAGACTTAAGATACATCCAGCAAATATTGAATTCGCAGGTCTGATTACTTTTTACCGTCAACATATTTATTTTTTTCTTTTTAGTTTTAGATGACATTTACTGTATCCCTAGAAGTGTCCAGTCTGAGCTTTCAGGTTCTGAATTAAAAATGTGTGCGCTAAGTTTGTTGCAAGGTATAATAGACACACAATATATACTGTTATTTCTGCAGTGACAGTCTGCAGATTTATTTCTGGATTGTATGGTGATGTGGCTATTGCATAATGGCTGCCACATGTCATTTCAATTTTTGGATGAAGAGAAATACCCCCGTTATGAATGAAATGCAATCTATTCTATTTATTTATTGTATTCATCTAATCTATTTAAGGAATTTTTTAAATCTTTAATAAACTAAAATGCATTTCCAATAGATTTAGTTTAATCTATTTAACTGCACAGGCTGACTAATATTAACTTAAACTCTTTGACGCACCTAATTAACCAATAAATTAAGATGAAATATGTTACTATAGTGTACTGATCTGAATATGTGTAGTAATATATTAAAGACTGTATAATGAAAATATTTTTCTCTTCAGCAGTCAATACCTTGCATGACAACATTCTTCACACAAGAGCATCTAATCGGGTATGAAATTATCCCTATATGCAGAACTAAAGTGATTTTCTGCTTTTGAATTAAGTTAACTTTTAGATGTACAGTAAATAACTATGTATTTATATTTTAATAAAAGGGCTGTTTCTTGTCTTAATTGTAAAATTGTGAATGAAGTCCATGTTATGGATTCAATTACAACAAATAAAGCTGTGATGCTCGATACTGTTTTACATAAACATTTACATACCAGTATGTAGTATGTACATAGTATGTAGGATGCCAGGCTGTCATTTTTCATCTCACATTGTTACTCTGCATTGCTAAAATTACATTGCTGACATAATTTATTATTGTTTGGTTTACAAGCACATTTGATTTCTGCTTTCTATAAAAATCAAATCCACTTGATAATCCTGTCTATTTCACATTACTGCACATTTCATTTAAAAAAATGAAGATAATTTTCTGGATAAAATTATTTGCACTGTTTGTAAACAACATGGAAAAAAACAGAAAAAAACAGAAGCCAGTTTCTGTTAACCTACACAAAATTGTTTTGCACCCCAATAATAGATTCTTAGTTTAAACAGGATACTGTATTAGTTTTCTTTTATGAGCAAGAGGTAAGTAAATTGACTTTTTTTAATACAAAGATGATGTAGATGGTGCTGTTCATATTACTCATTTGCTACACTTAGTCATATTTACATACTGTAGATGAATGTCCAGAGATGTGTTATTGTGTTTCAAATGAGATGATTTTCACTGTCTGTTCAGTGTTATTTCAATGGTTTTACAAGCAGCTCTGTTTCTCAAAATATCATTAAAATACCTAACTTTTTGTCATGGTGATGGATATACATGGCAGCATACATTTTATGCTACAATAAAAAATAAAGGAACTGATGACTGATGTACTATGTGACAGCATAAGTGTCATAATGATGTAGAAATTCCACTAAATATCACATATGCCTTAAAACCCAGTATTGATTCAGTAATATACATGGACACAGCTAGTCGAAATCAGGATAAATGAATATATACTTTTCATATTAAACTTTAGAAATTTCTAAATAAAATACAATATGTCTCTAATGATCACAATGATTATTAATGATTGTGACTGCAATTCTCATTGTAAAACTAGGTCTGCATCCTGAATATAAGGAAATCCTCTCCATATTAAGTAGCTCAATAGCACCCTATTCAGTATGCTTTATTCTATGTTATTTAGAAATGTATAAAATGCACACAGAACAGTATCATATTGGTTAAGATTGTTAATCTAATTTGTGTTGTTCAGCCATTTAACAAATTAAAATACAAAACAAAAACAAAAATGTCTCTGAATTGTAGGTCATTGTCTAGTGTACTTGTCCTCCCCCTAACTCGGTGACTACAACAGTATTAGCCTTGCATTTGTCTATCCCCTCATTGCCAAGACTACATTTCTTGTTAGTACAGGAAATACCTTCGTTGTCATTTGTGTCCTTTTTTTCTGAGCGTGGATAGTTCTCACCTCGATCCTCCATGTTGCTTCCCCCCCAGAAAAAAAGAGAAACTTCACTTTGGGTGAGGAGAGGAAAAAGCAAGTCGTGATCAGTCACTTTTGGCTTCAGATCTGTCAGTTTGCAACTCCCGCCCAAAAAAAAGGGGGTTATCAGGCTTAAACATTAACAGGGTATGTGGAGAGCACTGGCACATTTTCCCTTATCATATTTGCAAAGGCGGAGGTCTTGGCATCAGTCAAAAAAAAAGGCCCATAGTCTTTCTATCGCCTCTGAAGTAATGCACACTACACTCTTCTGCCTTGCTGCTACCACAGCACTTGGGCAGTAGCTACAGGCTCAGCCTGAAGCCAGGGACATGAAACTTTGCTAAGGTGTCTGTTTGTGCTGTTCAAGTTCCAGCTCCATACACAAGATAACTACGAAGATGCAGCACATTTTGTTCTGTTGCCTCGCTGTATTTCTGCTGGGATGGATTTGTGCTAAAGGGCACAATGCTGTTTGCTCTGTATGTGCGACTTTCAATTGTGTCAATTTAATTCGGTCAGTGCTCCCCAGCGGTAAAAGTAAGAATGCTTATGTTGGGCCAAAACACTCTTACAAAAACAAAAAAATAGCTAAACTTGGCTCAGTTACCTTTGATGTCCAGTTTGTTTCATGAATACCACCTTTGTTGACAGTTGTTTTTAAAAATGAGTACGAGCTTTGTCTGTTGGCCACAGACATACATCCTTACCTTCGATGCATTTTATATAAAGTCTCATGGCTATGGGGGCAACACAACAAAGAGCGGAGAATCAACTGAGAAGAGGTGGGAAGTGACGAAATGTTGTGTGGAAGGAGCAGAAGGAACTTCTTCACAGAGGCACCAACAGAGCAGCCGAGCTAGTCCGAACTCTGAGCACATCCCAGTGGCCCACTCACCTACAGATGTGTAAACTACTTAATCATAATATTTAGCTTCTTGTACTAAGTTCCCTGGACCCTGGGGTTACACGGGTGATGAGCTGTGTATGGTTTGCACCAGGCACAGTGCTTTGCATTCAGGCGAGGGGTTCAATTTTCGTTTAATCAGACCAGAAGATCTTTCGTCTCAGGGCCTGCCATATGCCTTTTTGCAGATTCCAGTCATGCTATTATGCGGCCTTTGGCTCACACTCCCATAGAGTCTAAATCTGTGTAGTGCTGAATAGATTGTCGTACTCTGAGCAGGTTCTCCCATCAGTACCATCTAATTCTGACAAGGTGGTCATTGTGTTCTTGGTCATTTCTCTGACTAAGGTCCTTTTTGCCCAATTGCACAGTTTGGGTAGACAGTCTGCTTTAGGAAGAGTCTGGGAGGGTCTCTATTTTTTCCTTTTCCCTAATAATGAAAGATCTGAATGTGCTCCAGGGAACTTCCAACATCTTAGATATGTTTTCATACTTAACCCTGCCTCTATGCTTCCTCATAGTTGTATCCAGGAGTTGTACAGACAGTTCCTTGGTCCTCATAATAGAGTTTTCTGCTCTGACATGCACTGTCAACTGAGGTACTTTATACAGAAAGGTTAATTTCTTCAGAAATCATGCCAACAATTTAATTGACCACAGGAGGACTGTGAGTGAATAGTTATCAAATCAATTACATTACATTTAAAAACAATTCAGAACATTTGTTCCACTTTGACATTATGGAGGCATTTACATAGAACAGTTTTGTCAAGGAAATGTTTTTCTTTTTGAGTTTTGCAACCAAACAAATTGTGAAAAATCCAAGGGGATATTCAGGGGGGTAAATACTTTTTGAAGGCACTGTAGGACCTCACCGTGAGTACCTACAGCTGTTTTTGGAAACCTTGGGATTTGGAGGATGTGGCCAAATAGCATTCCATTCTTAAGGAGCTCTTAATGACTTGAGGTTAACCAAACCAATAATTGACATTTTGGAGTTCTGGTATGATTTCTATTACTAAATATCTTTACTAAATTTACTAAATTAAACTAAATATCTCTTTGACAGCCCTTTTTCATCCATGTCCACTGCGTAAAAACCGTGCTGCTACTTGGAGACACGATTCTAACAAAAAGTGCTTCTCCATATTTGACTTTCAAACTGTGCTTGTAAAGCATGAGAATTTATAATAATAATTGCTTACACTTATATAGTGCTTTTCTGGACACTCCACTCAAAGCACTTTACAGGTAATGGGGACTCCCCTCCACCACCACCAATGTGCAGCCCCACCTGGATGATGCGACGGCAGCCATAGTGCGCCAGAACACTCACCACACATCAGCTATCAGTGGGGAGGAGAGCAGAGTAATGAAGCCAATTCACAGATGGAGATTATTAGGAGACCATGATTGGTAAGGGCCAATGGGATATTTAGCCAGGATGCCAGTGTTACACCCCTTTTCTTTTCAAGAAATGCCCTGGGATTTTTAATGACCACAGAGAGTTAGGATCTCGCTTTTTCTTCTCATCGGAAGGACGGCACCTTTTTACAGTATAGTGTCCCCGGGTGATATGTCTGCTGGCAACCAAATGGATGAATGAATGAAACCAGGTTTTCTGTACACTTGTTTCAGCTAAAATTACCACTGCTGGCTGTATCTATTAACAGACAGCAGGTCTGTTAAGAGATTGAGCGAATCAGCAGTGCAGCAATTTTGTTTAATTGATTTTGTTGTCTTGTAACCAGTAGATGGCAGGTGCAGTTATGTTTAAAAAAAGGATGATTTTTAAAACAAGGTATTTTCTATTTTTTCATTTTAACTTTGTTTTCAAAAAACAGAGATTGTATCTTCCCACAAACTTATCCCTTTTCCAGCACGTGATCAATCAGCTCTTCAGTATCTTTGATCATTGGCAAAGAGCAAAGTAATCAAACCATTAGATAAGAATGGCTTTTCAAAACAATGTATTGAATTGCAGTTTTGCAATATCAATTAGATTTACCTTAAACTCTTTTGGAATTAGGGCTTACAGAATCAGTACAGCTGTTGTACAATCAAAATACTGACAAGTCATTTATAATATGCTTCTGAAACATTGAAAAACAACCAAAATGTTTGTAAGCAGCTGCTTTTTATCAAAGCTAGCCAAATCTTTCTTTAAATCACCAAATGACCTTAGTGCTGGCATGTAAGTTATTTCAGAGGCAGAGTGGTCCAGCCATTAAAGTGAAGAGCCTGTCATCAGGAAATGTCTGGGTCAGGCATTGAATCTTCCACTTAGACACTGTGTGTTACCTATTCAAAGTAATTAACTTCCTTCTGCCTTGCCCTTTGGGTAAGCCATAAAATTGAGAACTGATTCTGACTCTATTTATTAGGATTATTCATGAGTCTCTGAGCTACAAACCTTGTCAAACATCGAGCATGATTAACATCTATGTGGTGTCTTCAGTGTCAATTTTGTAGCTGTCAGATTAGCTCCTGAGAGTGTCTTTTAGCCAGAACAGCTTCCCCAGTCATCACAGTGGGGAAATTGAAAGTGCTCTAGGTGCATTGCCCCCTTATCTGTTGAAGAAGGGAGCTCAGCTGGCATGGGTGTGTTCTCCATCTTGACCCAGCACATTGAGAAACTATCCCTGACCAAAAGCAAAAGAGCGCAGCCCAACAGAAATAACATCTTCCCTCCCCTTATCTCTCCTTATCAGAGGGGCTCTGTCGTGCTTCATCGCCACACTGAGTGACAATGCGGTATTACTTGTAGATGTCTGCATGCACTTTTGATGCTGCAGCAGGTTTTGGTGCCGCACTTTAAAGGCCTTGATTCTCCTGATAATTGTTAAAGTTTTTACATGCGTTGGGTTTAAAAAAAAATGTCCCTCCCTTGCTTCCTGGCGTAGGTTTTTACTGTGTTTCAGATACAATGCATCTATTTTAATAATTCACCGAAAAAGACCTGAGAGAACGGTGCATTGGTTAAATTAACACAGTCAAATTAAATAATTCAGGGCGTAAGAAGGCAGAATGAGAAAGCTCTTACTGTCTTAAAGGCTTCAGTTAAAGCTGTTATGAAAGGAGGGAAACGTTTTTTTCTTACTGTATGTGTCGCCTGTGAAACGTGTCTACACGAGTACAACGTTCATCTACGCTAAAACGATGATAGCGCCCTCTTGTGGTAAAACTAATTCACTGAAATTGCCTAAACCTGAAATTGAACTAGATGTGTTACTGATCTCCAGGTTGACTACCAGATCTTCAGAATTTCATTCCAGCTCAAACTCTTAAATATAGCCGGAATATCTTGATAAAAAACAGAAAATATATTTTAGTATATTTGCTCTGCAGGGGATTACATGGTTATTGACTCAATTATATATAATAAGATATAGAGCCAGCAGTCATATCACAATTGGCAACCCCCTGATGCTAGGCAGGCGTGTACCTGGTCAGTAACTGGATGGGCTCCTGGAAAAGCTAAGGTTTCTGGTGGAAGAGGTGTTAGTGGGATCAGTAGGGGGCGCTTGTCCTGTAGTTTGTGTGGGTCCTAATGTCCCATTATAGTAAAGGAGAGACGTACTGTACTGTGTACTGTGATTAAAGAACCATCTTTCAGATGATATGTAAAACTGACTCTCCATGGTCATTGAAAATCTTATTTAATGATATTTAGTCACTATACGCTATGTACTTCACTGAATCATAGTATTTTGCTTTGCGAAATGTCACCTGTTTCCTATCTCAATAATGCTGTACTTGAAAGAGGCTAAAAGCCAGTATAATGACTCGTTCATAAATTCTACACATGATGGAACAACATGCATAATCCTTTACTGCCTTTTGTATAAATTGGGACATGATGGGCTTGGCAGTTATTTCTAACAAATCATAACGAGACTGACTTTCTGCTGAAGGCGAACAGCAGAACTCCAGTTTGACGGGAGTGAGATGAACATGATGGAAGACACAATTAAGGCCTTGTGAGCTGACAAAGACTTTCTGCCAATGCAGCAAAATAACAGTGATCCTGGTCTGCTCAGGTTAAATGTTATTTTGCCGCATGATTTATATGCATGTTGGTTTGTTGTGCTGTGTGTTGTGTTGTGTGTTTTCTAGCCGTAATACCAGCATGTAAAATGCTAGTGTTGTCTTACTATCTCAATTATTGTGCCATTATCATTCAAGCATGAGTTACATTGTCAATATAATTTTGCAACATATTCCCACCACTACCTGGAAACTAACAACAAGACAGATGAAAGGGTCTTAGTCAAGAAATATCCTTATTCTGATGGTGTGGAAAAGAGCATAAAAAACTAAATAAAGGGAAAATGTTTGTGTGTGCGTTTCAAAAGACTGCATATTCATGTCGGGGAAGTCAGTATTTAAACTGCATTACGGCTCAACACATCAATGTTTAGGGTATTGAATCCATGGAAGAGAAACTAAAGTAATAAACTAAAAATATTAAAAGCACCGTCATACACAAGAGAGTTCAAAAGACATGAACTCCTTTATCTTGCAGCAGAGAAGTCTGAGGTTTACTGTGACTGAGTGTTCAAGCCCCTCATGAAATGGGATTGCTGATGTTAGTGAAAGAAAATAATGGAACAACAGATAGGTGCCACAAGATAGACACACTGATCTTGTTGTTTTGAATCCTAAATCCTCAGCTGCTTAAATAAAACTTCAAATGAGGAAATCAAGAGCATTGGACACTGTCTTCAGTCCTGTATGATACAATAAATAAACTCAGAATTGAGAAAACATGGTGTTGTTTTTTCCCCAGAAAGATGTGAATGTGTGGAAAGAGTGAGCTATGTTGTGATCATGGTTTCCTAAGAAGACTTCAGTATGTTTGATGAGAGTTTCATTTTGAAATGCCCCCGGCAGTAGTAGAAAAAAAAGAGAGATAGAATTATCTCTGTCTCATATGGTACATTTTATTACTTTCTTTTCATGACACAGGAGAGAGGCAGTTGTGATGATGAAATTAGCGATCTATGATCTTCTCTGGGTGATAGTTACTTTTTCATGTCGGAAGAAGAACAACATTTAGTTTTCAAAGAAAGGTATTTCAAAAGCATCAAAAAAGAGAAGTCTGAAGGAATAAAAGACGAAGCTTACAAAGAATACAAGATCATTTGATTTAAAAACTGAAGCAACCTGTGTTTTAACCTCTGGCATATACTGTAACACATTCCTACCACTTGCTAATCTTGTAGCAGATGTCTTTGACACTTCTAATGCATCTTACGTTGCTCTGTGATCTCTGGATCAGAAGACACCAATGTTTAAAATCTTTGAAAATGAATACAGTCAAATTCATTGTCACACAAACCTTGATTTATGATTTTTTACCAACCAGTATCTGATGCAATTTAGTCTGCCCTGAACTTTATTTTTGCATCTATTTTTTTCAAAGTGCCATGAAAAATTGACCAATTCTAATTTATTCATATACAATATCTTAACACTCATTGTTATTCTCTGCACAGTGACTGCGTGGAGTCTGTTGGTTAAGAAGGCAACAGCTTTTGCTTCCTGGTGGGGTAAGAATCTTTGCTAACTTTTGACCCAAGAAGTTTGCTAGACTCCTGTGTGTCAAGAACACTCTGATACTGTCCGAATCCTGCTTTCTTATTCCCTATTCCAAAATGCTTCTTCTCTTCCCTCCCTCAATAGCTCAAGTAGACAGTGCTTGTAAAAAGAATGATGCACAACCCATCCCTGAGAGCCACTTGGTTTCTGGAATTTTCTTCCCTTTTGTATAACTTAGACAAAATAAGTATTTGTCTTACTGGACTAATGTAAGCCTGGTAATTTATTCGATAAAGTATTTCAAACTTGTCCCTTGGTGAAGGGAAACCTTCACGTTGTGTGGTTCACTAACGTAAACCACACGTCATTTGGAACAAACTGTGTGTCTTTGCTGTGTTGCACCTGCTAGCTCATTCATATCTACTGAAAGGATCAAATACTGGAAGATGGGATGTGATAAAAGCAGTCTTTGTATTGCTCCCCTAAGATTGTGAACTTCCAATAATGTGGTGCGTGGCCTGTGATAGTGTGTTACTGGAAGGAGGAGCTTGAGACAAATCCTGGTGTGCCTATGATTTGATATAACGGAATTCTGTCAACATGTCCCATATCCAGTGTTTTTTAGACATTGCTGCCCACTGCTTCTCTTGCCACAGCAAGTGCTAATTAATATTATTTCTCAGACCTCACAATCACTGGATGCTCTTCAACATGACATAGAAGTAGAGGTTCATTCCATTCTGAGAAGAAAAAAGAAAGAAGAAAAAAACTCAATGTTTTGGCTGTGAAGAAGCCTTACATCTGAAGGAGACTGTATGAATTTGTGCTTTGCAAATATGTAAAACCCATTTTAAAGCTCATCAAATATGCTGAAGTAAACCTTTAACTTTTGGTACAGTGTGCTGCTCATCACAATATTAAAAACAAATGTGTTAAATTCACGGCTAATAGCCATGTTCAGGGGGCAGAATTTTCTTCCAAGCCTAATAAAACAAAAAAAAACATCACTTTGAAAGCCTTCCAAATTTGATTAACCAGAAAACAGTATTAGCAGAACAAATATTTGACACTGTAGAACTGTAATATCTTTGCTATAGTTCAGCACACTCATAAAAAGTAGTAATTTAGACCCATCTCAAATATTAAGTTCATGCCGGAAAAGACTCCGGCTCCCCTGTGAGCCTGAATTAGATTAAGCAGTTAAAAAATGGATGGACTATACAGTACATTTTGTTTACTGGCTCATGAAGCCAAGATAAGATAGCAGCGTTCCCATCTCACATCACTTTTATCTCACAGTTATCCCTTTTTAACTGCTAGCCCAGTTTGACAAGTTTTCTTTTTCTTTCCTGGTATAATTGAACAGTAAATTGTTCATCACAGTTTCTAAGTACCATTTCCTTTGACTTGGGTTTCAGATTCAGTAAACGGTTAAGGAAACCAAATGACTCTGTAATGACTGATGACCTTCTCTCCCCGGTACTCATATGGAAGACAGTGTCTACCTGTGAAAGGTAGTGTGACAAGATTGGTTCTGCACACCCATGTTTGCAAGCTACTCCCACCAACATACTACAGACAGGGATGGCACTACACGTTATGATTCATAGGTTTATTATTGCCTAGAAAATTTAGAACCTAGCAAGTTCTCTCCTCACTGTATAGGCATTTGGGTTAGAAGAAGCAAAGTCATTTAATTCCTTAAAGTCGTTTAAGGAAGGCTGTGCCTCTCCCTCTGGCAGAAGATATGATGACGGATTTGTTTGACTTACGAGTTTGACTTACAGTACGCTGCTAAAGTGCAGGACTTTCAAATACAGGGTCTTGTAATTCCAGTGTCTGCTTTTTTTTGTTCCAAATAGTCTCTTCCTCATTTAATTGAACACCAGATGTAATTAACAATTGACTCATCATAAACTTTTTGAATGGTGTTCAGTTTGGAACACAGTTTTGAATATTCCCCATATTTCTTAGGAATTTGAAAAAGCTAACTCTATACAAGTAACTTGTAGCTGTAATTGATTATCTTTTAAAAACAACTGCCCCCAACACTGGTCATCAGAACCAGGATGAGGAAACTGTGTTGTATAGTTTAATTTTTTTAGAATCCAGGGGTAACTGGAACCATGATTCACCACAGAAAATGTAATCATTTCTGACTGAGTAGGTTTAAGGATTAGAGCAATTTTTTCACATCTTGCAGAGCTATTCAGACTCAATCAACGCATCTTACAGATAACCATTAAGCTATCCATTTCTAAAGGCTCTGAATAACTTTGTGATTAATTGATGAAGATTTAAAAAAAACTAATTTAGAAATTGACTGCCATCTCGGACCAGAGTTCCCTTAATTGAGCGAATCAAATGCTTCATTTATCAAGAAATAAATATTCCAAATCTTGAGAAATTTGAGAAAATGAAAAATTAGGGGTAATGTATAGAATTTACTGAGTTAATGTTCTCCATGGACAAGGCCCGCTGTGTGGTTTTGATAGATGTTTGAGGTTTATCTGGTAACTATCTGCTTTACAAACTCTGAGAATGGGTTTTAGTAAAAAAATAAAAAGCTAGAATACAAAATCTAAGTGTAATGTAGAGGGTTGCTTATGGAAAGAAAAGTTTAGGTAAGGTGTGTGTTAACTCTTTGAATTTTCCAAAAGAAGCAACTTATGGCTACCGTTGAAAATGTATTCTAATAGACATTCAAGCTGAGGCTTACACTGGGAAGTACATTGCTGAGAGGCTTTCTTTTTTAGGGCAGACACCCGAGATGTAACACGCCTCTATAAGAAAGTCTCACAACCCGAAATATATGTCTGTACTGAGAAAATCTAAGATGAGCTGGAAAGCTTGGAAAAGATTTACGGTACATTCAAAATAAAGTAGTAAAGTACAAACTTTGAATTAGGAAGAGTGGTCTGAAAATAAACAATGAGGTCAGAAGAAGGTCTGCTTGAATATCCAGGCCAATCACACCAACATGTTTAAAACCTCAGCTGCACAAACCTGTTTTCCTGAACAGGAAGAAGGAGGAACTTTCTAAATGTCTAAAATGAGTCACTTACCAGTCTTACATGTTTTAACACCTTTCTAGTCATTATTACCTGTAGGCCAATTCCACTGGGCATACACCTTGAATGCAGCATACGGCTCAAGACCATGGTGATGAATTTCTACTATTAGTTTACTAGCACATGAAAAGTAAACTGTAAAATGAACTGTCAAATTAAGTTTTTATGCAAGCATAATTTTAAATGCTGCTGGTGAGCAGCGTGGCTCCAGGGCTCCAAGTTTGATTCCTGCTTCAGATGTCAGTTTGTGTGGAGTACATATTTTCTCCACATTCACACTGCTTTTTCCCAGGTGTTGCTCCCAGCTTCCAAAGGGTAAGTTAATTGGCGTCTCTAAATTGTCCCTGTATGTGTGTATGTGTGTGCACTCTGTTGGACTGGTGTCCCCTCCAAGGAATGAGACCTCAGTTTTGTCTTGTTCCCTATACTTTTGGAATAGGGTTGAGGTTGTAATGACTCTTACCAGGAAAAAAAACACTCCAAGTAATAGCCAGATGGATAAAAAGAGAATTTCCATCATAAAAATCTTTCCAGATCCTAAAAATGCAACACAATACAATACAATATATTACAATATATTTGCATACATTTGTGCTTTGTGTTTTAAAATTTCTATTTAAATTTAAGTTATTGGAAACTGTTGCTTCTTTTCATTCTTCCGCACAGTCTTCTGATATCTTTAGGGAGGCTTTTTTTTTCTTCTTGGATCTTGTTTCGACTTTTAGCCCTGAAAAGCTGCATATAACAAACCTTTATCTCACTCTCCTCGATAACAAAACCCTTTCCATAATCTCTGGTAATCCCTTCTGCCTTGTTGAGCATTACTATTTGCACAGAAAATAAGAGGTCAGGATTAACTTTAATGTTCTGTGGCCCACAGCAGAAAAAACAGAGGAAGGTAATGTTTTCTTACCCATTGTCTCTGTTTGAGGATTTTGTACAACAGTAAACACAATGGTCCTATTAAGTGAAAGGGTGTCTTCAATTAATAACTATATATAACCAGACTCTTATGTCAGAGCTAATAGGGTAGAAAATTCAATTTAAATTATAACAGAATAAATCATCAATGTCAGCATGGAGTTTGTTTCCCACACTCCCATCTTAAAAGGTTTGCATGTTTCTGTCATCCACTCGTGTGATCAGTTCTGGGTTTCTTTGACCTACTTGGAGAAAAGCTATACTTTGGGAAAAGCTGTCCTTTTTGATAGAAGCTAAAGCCTTATGTGCAATCTTCTATAAGATGTTTTGTTTAACAAAATGAAGGTGTCAAAAGCTTTATAATTCAGTTTTCTTCGTTGAACTAACTGTAGGAACAAGAAATTAGAATCAGTAAGTATCATAGGGCATGTAACAAGTAAAACATGGAATAACAATATGGAAAATCCATTTCTGAGCCGGGAGGCTATTCTGGTTTCTGTAGGATTAAGTGGATTAAGAGCATGAGTTCCCTTCTTGAATGGAACACTGGTCCATCACAGAATTACCCCAGCAAAGCCAGTAACAACTTATACAGGTTGGGTGAACTGGAGAACTTGTGGTTATGGTACTTAACTTGGGGACAACAGTATCTACATTGCCTTAAACTACAGTATATTTGAAGATTTACCATATTTACCTTGCACCCCTTTAATTGATACCTGATTTGGTAAAACGCCTGCCTTCTAAACAATGTTTAATAAGCATTAATCTTGCCTTTCTTTTTGTGGAGCAGAGTTTATCAAAGCAAATCTTAAAGAAGGCACTAGGTCTGATTTGCCATCTGGGCAAATTGCCCATCGAATTAAATTACTATGAAGAGGGCAATTTGCCCACAGGAAAAAATATGTACAACTGTGTCTTCTGATTTTGACCTAACTAAGTAGGTACTGCACACAAGGTAACTGGATTGTGCCATAAAACAACGTATTAGATGTAAAATGTTTGAAATCCTATGGATTTGTATCATCTAATTCTGTAAAACTATATCTCATACTACAGCAATACCCTATGTGACTCAATTCAAAATGAACATTTATCTGCTGTTTTCAGCTCTTAAAACGTATGTATTTTAAGTTACAAATAAAGTTTCAAAATGATCTTAAAGGTCCAAATTTTACCTGTTGGCAAAGTGCCCATTAATCCAGTTTACCCACAAAATAACTATGTTTGCCCAGAGGTATTGCCCAATATTTTAAGAGGTATAAACACTTTAGAAAGTTTGAGTTGTTCATGTAAGAATTTGATCAAATAAATACAGGCTCTGTTGGAAAACAACATAACATCTGGAAGATGCAGGTAAGAATTATTTTAGACATTTAACCCACCTGCCAGTTCTAAGTTGCAAATGTGATAAGTGACAGTGTATTTCTGTTTACAAGAGACTTCTTGCACCTTTTCAAAGGAAAGCCTGAGTGTGTTTGGGAAACTCTATCATTGTGCTATCATTCTTGTACATAGACAGATTTGAACTCCTTTGATGTTTTTTTTTTCACAATTTTAATATCATTACACTACATGGACCGGTACTGTAGCCTTGCTGCCTCACAGCGATGGGTCCTGGGTTCCTTTCCGGACCAGGTGTGCTGTCTGTGTGGAGTTTGTATGTTCTCTCCGGATTTGTTTGGGTTTCCTCTGGTTGCTCGGGTTTCCTCCCACAGTCCAAAGACCTACTGGTAGTTTAAATTGCTGGCCCTGGTGTGAGTGTGTGTTTGTGTCCTGTGATGGGCTAGCATCCCATCCAGGGTGTATCCGGCATTGCGTCCAATCCTTGCAGGGATAGGCTCTGGCTCCCTTATGTGATAGTCACGGTTCTGCACTGGGGTCGTGCATCCCGCCACCCGGGGCACGAACCCAGGTCTCCGGCATAACGCAACAGGGCACCATCCGCGTGAGCTAAAGAAGACCTCCCTCAGCCCAGGCAGCTGAGGACCCTGATACGGGCAGTGAGGGCGCTGACATCACCACACTGGCTCTGCTACACTTACAACCCTGTATTGGATAAAGCGGTTAGAAAATGGATGGATGGATTGTACTACATTTTCTGGGTTTATATAAAATAGCAAAAATACTGTGTAGATGAAGTAAACCATTAGTTCATGAGGCTTACTTTTGGAATACATTTTTTCCCTTTAGAAATGAGTCTGTGCCATTTTCATTCTATTTTAGGTACTTCTTCGTTAAAAGAAGTGAAAATCTCATCCCAGAAGAGACTGTTTAAGGGCTATCTAAAGAACATTTGCTAGCTGCACAAAAGAAGCTACACGTTGGGAGTCCCCAATTAACTGTGGAGATTTCCTTACGAATAATAAGCATACTTATGGAACGAAAGAAGTGTTCAACCCATCTGCCATCCACAAGCTCCAAAGGTGTCATTTCACGGCACCTTCCTGGTTGCCAGAGACTCTAACTGATGGAAAGCAGCCAAAAGTATTGTGTTGAAAAGCTGTGACTGGTTGAATGGTTGAAAAATGGTTGAGAGTCTGAGCTCTGCTTTCCTGGAAGTGCTTGAAATGGACATTTCCAGATTCCCTGCACAATGCTACCTGAGGCCCGGTGATAAAGGTTTCTCAGGTTGAACCAGAGTAACTGTTGGAGCTGTTCTCTTTGTGGGCTGGTAAAAGAATTATTTGACCCTATATGGCATTTTAATCTAGAGAAAAGCATTAGCATTCACAATTGTGAAGATCTGATTGTGAGAAGCCTAAGACAGCAGGAGTTCCATCAATCAGCTAATTAATTTCTCAATCTGAAACCCTGGTGGAAATTCCTGTGCTCCACTTTTATGTCATCGTAATGGTTTTCGTATCTTGTAAAATTACACAATGATATTAGTAACACCTCTCAGCCAGTCACTAATTTTGTCTCAGGGTAGAATGAGGTCCAGATTCAGAAGACATGCAAAAATCAACATTTAAATTAGGATTTTATCTGTACACATCCCTTGAGATAAGAACATCTGAAAAAGAAAACAAAATGTGCATATTGTATGAATTTAGATTATAGCATTATAGCATGAATAAGAATTAATAATATTGGAGGTATTTTAACTGTAAATGAAAACAAGGCTTGGTGTTATCGAAAGCTGGATCTGCTCTAATTATTGCTACATTCCTTGGAGATATAACATCTGTAACCCATGGTCTGAACAGCTGTACCTTCACATGTTTTTTTTCTGTAACTATGGCAAAACTTTTATCTATACTGTATATATACAGTATAAGGTTACATAACCCGTGTATGTGTTCAAGTGGAGAGCTGCGTCAGCATATGTAGGCTGTAACGGAACAAGTAAAGGTTAATTCCATACTGAAAAACAGAAGGGAGAAACACCATTTTTCTGACGTAGAACCTTCTTCATGTATGATGAAGGCTGTACAGCTGAAACATTGTTTCTCTTGTCTGTGTTTCACATGGAATTCATCTTTTCTTATTTTTTTACACAGATTTATATGTAACACGTTTAATGTTGTAAATCAGCATACAAATACACTGTTACTGAAGTGAGTACTGTATGTGATCCAGCCATATTAACAAAATAATAAAGATTCAAATGGTAAAGAACATGTAAAAAATGTTAAGAACATGGTATGAATGTTAAACAAAGGTATCATTCCATACAAAATCAACCTGATAACTTTCTTAAAAATAAGGTACCTACATTTTTCCTGTGGAGGAAGGATTTGAGGCAAAATGTTTCTGTCAAAACAAAATAATATCACTTTCCATCTGAAAAACAATCCAAACATCAGAAATAGTCCTTATTTAATGAAAAATGTGTACCGATTGTATGCTTTATTGTTTTTTCTTCCACAGGGTGTTTTCGTTTTGTGGTTCGATTGACATGTTGGAGATTTGTCCTGTCATACAAGAACATTCAGCAGTTGTGACAGTGCGCCTCTTTCAAATGTTGCTCCTTATTCTGTGTGAAGTGAATATAACATTCAGCCAAGAAGGCTTTCTTATTTCAGAGGGGAGAGCATTTCTCTGCCAGGTCTCAAAGGAAAACAAAACACCTTTGATGGTTCAGGATGAACTACATACAGTATGGATAATCTATAAAACTGCAGGGCCTCAGTAGCCTTGCAATGATCATGCAAAACATATCAAAATGATTCTTTTGCTTTGGAAAAATAAATTTTACCTGTCAAAACATTTGTGTATTTCACAGTGAAAGAGAGGGGAGTCGAATGTGATAAAGCTAAATGACAGCTCAGGGAGGCAAAGTACATCCCTGACTCTTAAAAGCTGCACACACATATTCGAGTATAGAAAGCTTCAAGTAAATCCGTATCCAAAAGTTTGGTTTCCCAGACTTTACCTGGGGGACCACTGCTGGGCCAGGGAGGCCAGCATATGAAGACAAGAGGACCTACATTTCAAAAATATGATGGGCAGTGGTAGCCTGGCTGTGTGACACAGGATTTCTGCAACATATCTGAACTGAAAGTGAGCTTCTTCCAGCCAGAAGGATCTGCTCATGCTCATGTCCTAGAATTGATCATGTTCTTATGATGTCTAGGGGCCAGGTATTTAACAGTTGCAGGCAACAAGGGCAATGTACAGGTCCTTATATCAGAAGATGACATAAGTAAAGCCTCACAGATATTACGCAATTGGACAACAACAAAGATGATACGAGTTGTTAGGGATTCCAAAAGGACGTCTGTTTTTTTCTATTTGTTTTTTTTCCAGAGACATTTTGGGTTTAGACAATATGTGGAGAGCAGAACGTTCCAAATCACATTGCATGTTGCATTTCCCTTAATAATGACCTCTCTATCATATAATTTGTCATGGCTCTTAAATTACCAGAAGCTCCACTCTGTTATTTTCTGTGCTCATACATTAGTGCAATCTGTAGAGCAGCAAACCAAAAAATAAAAACAAATAGGCTGTTAGTTGAAAAAATGAACCCCTAACAAACCTCAGAGTAAAACAATTTATCTTTTGAGGGGCATGTGATGAACTTATAAATGACACCAAGAGTTGCTTGGAGTAGATCAGAGTTTAACAATGTCTTCAAGCAGGCCGTGCAAATTAGAATTTGTTCTAAATTATCTTATCTGGACAAATGTTTCAATATAAATTAAAAATAAGATACCTCTTCTAAATGTACTGAATATTCATCAGTTTATTGATTTAATCAGAGACCCTTCATTCTACTAAGAAGCAGAAAACACACCTTTATTTAACCAGATAAATGAACGAAAGAAACAAGCTCTTGATTACAGTGAAAACCTGTAGAGTACCCATTTATACAGCTGGGCATTTTTCTGGAGTAACCTTGAGTGACGCACCTCACTCAGGATTACAACAGCAACGCTACACCTAGGATTTGAATCCACAGCTTTCTAATTAGAGGTCCTGAACCCTAATCGTTCCTCCACACTGCTGAGTGAAAGGTTCTAATGAGCAAACTGATTGCAGAGACAGAATGTGAATACTTATTTGTGTGAAACTGCGCAATGTGAAATTGTAGCAATATGGCTTGGCATAATGTAGTATTCAAAGCCCAAATCTAAAAAAACGTTCACTTTATTTTTTCTGTGAAAGCACCGAGCTCCCAAGTATATAGCCAGTATATACGCATTCTCTGTCAAGTTTTTAAGGATAAAGTGGTAAAACAAACAGAGCCCATATTTTTTCTTCATGGCTGTGAATGATGAATAGCTGACACATTGTACAAGGGGCCTATTCAGTACAGCCAGGCTCTGAAAGGGTTAAAAGCAACACAGCACCTTTTGTAAAGATCATAGTTTGGAATTAACAGACCACTCAGAAATACAGCTCCAGATTACTTGTATAATAAGGCTATTATTTATCTTTGATGATAATGATTATAATAATAATAATAATAATAATAATAATAATAATAATAATAATAATAATAATAATAACAAATGCAATTTTTAACAAGGTCTACCACATTTTTGAGGTTATTTAACAACACAACTCCCTGTTCTCTCCTTTCCGTGTCCTCTGAAAAGTACTTTCTCTCAGAAATTCATCCTTGCATTACTAAAAAATAATTTTACATTTGTTCCTTTGGCCATTGCTATGGAGACAATACAATTTTTTGATGTACTTATAAAAAATAAATGTTATTCCCCTCAACGTTTATTGTACATTTTTATTAAACAACTTAAAGCATGTCAACGGCCTTAAGAAAATAAGGTAGGCTTTTTAAGAATTATATAATAATTTTGTACCAGGCCATCTATCTCTAAACAACTGGATTAATGTTTGGGTGATATTAGTATGCTACACTACACAAACCTTGTCGCCATCATTAATGGAAATCACAGTATAGTAAACCTGTTGATAAAACAACCTACACTGCTACAGTTTATTACTTATAACGGAAATACAAAATAAGTAATAATACAATTTCACGCAGCACGATTTAAACACGAAAGCAAATCGTATCTGAAATGATTTTATTTGTACACACAATTACATAGTGTAAGAGTGCACAGTCACTCATAGCTATGCGTTTTACCTTAATTCAAAAGAGAGAAATTGTCCCTGGTAAGAAAACTACAATAATGAATGAAATGCCTTTGGCAACGTCATGTTCGGGAGTATGACAACAGGTCAGTCAGTGACTCTGCATTGCCTGTTTAACTGCAATGGGCGTCTCTGGCCGGCGGCGGCAGTATTGAGTATATATGTGTTTCAGTCCCATTTCCCTCCATGGTTTCTCCTCTCCCTGAGTAACTTGGCGTTTGGCTCACTTCATTATACAGTCCCATATTCTCCCTCCATTAAGGCATCTCTCTGCGTTTTGGACTGAATCAAAAATCCTTAAAAACCCAAGAGGAAAAAAAACTTTTAAAGGGGAAGATGGACATGAAAAAGAGGATCCACTTAGAGCTGAGGAACAGGACCCCATCTGATGTAAGAGCTGCTTTTTCAAACCTTAGTTTGTTACTTTTTCTGCTTTCCTGGTGATGACCTGTGTAATGGTGACCACATGGGTTTAGTTTTTTATTTTTATTTAATAACTGATAAATTACTGCTCAAGTTTCCGTATTAGGCTTTATCGAGGTGGTTAAATCTTACAGAGCTACATAACCAAATAGTTTCGGAGGCTTGGTTGTACAGTATTTAGTATTATTGTTGCAGTCGTTGCCTTTAACCGTTTCGGAGCCTCTTGTCTCCGTGTTGCTCCCTCGCTGGTGTGATAAAGGGTAACTTTTACTTGGCCGTATAGCGGGAGGGCTGCTTCTTTTTTATCGATGCATAGATAAAATTGATTTATTAGTTTTTTTTTTTGTTAAAGGTTTATTTTTACAGAAGGCTCGGTAGCCATATTTGTAACAGCATGAAATGGGGCGCCCTTTATTACAAAGCAGTTTTTTAAATAAACCTCGCTGGTGTAGCGCTGAAATAAGTAGTCTGCTCTAAAGAAGTACGGTGCAGGGTTATTCATAATCCTAAATTGAGAAGCAGCCGGGGTTGGTTTAACGTGTTTGCTTTCAACGCCCCAAAAGAACCAAAATCGTAGAAAAAAAATACTTAAATCACACTCCCCCCACCAAATAATCTAAATACACGTTTGTTTCAAGCCGAGAACCCAAAGTTGCAAACCGTTTTTATTTTCCTTCGAGGTTAAATCTTTCCAGCAATAATTACATGTTACACATTTTAAAGAAAAAAACGGTATTTAGGTTACATTCTTCCACAATAACCTACTGAAAAATACCATTTCTTTACACAAGACCTCCATAAAGCGTTAACGATTTATGTAAAAGTAGTGCACAGTTCCCGCCATATTACTACCCATTAAAAATACAAATCCGGTAATGTTTAATCCGAGATTAATGTTGTTTTTCTTGATTTAAAGCAAAATACTTTGATTTCACGGCAAAATATACTGCAGCCTCGGAATATTCAGTTACAAGACTAGCAAGTACAGCACCCAGGTGGCAAAAAAAACCCACGCTTCAACCAACACATGCAAGACGAATAACACGTTTCAAAAATGTTAAAGGTGAAGTTTTAATACGAGCGTATCTTTTGGTTTTATGAAGTGTTCAATCTAACTTTGCAGGTGAAAAGGGTGTTTTAAATCAATGCAGAAAAGTTATTCCGCTTCTTTTCCCCACTGCTCGGAAAAGCTCGGAGTACAGTCGCTCGGGAATCGCCATGTTGTCGCCCTGCCGTCTTTGAAGCCCTCGGAGAAAGGAACTTTCTCCATCTTTGTCCTCCTAATTTCCGTTCAAAACGACTCCTTCGTCATTCGCACTCGCACCAAGATACGATATTTCTGCTCAGTCACGTTTATTATTATTCGGATGTTTTTGTTCGGAGGCGATAAAAAAGTCGTTTTGATGTTTTTTATTGAAAAATATAGACGAGGCGGTCAATCCTCAGCGATGCTGATGTTTGATGGCGGGCTGACGGATTCTCTCTGCAACCCCGACAACAGCGCTCTGGCTCTTAAAAGGGCAATGGCTGGGAAGACAAATCATTGCCTCCAGTCACTGCAGCACAGGCACACGGTGAAGAGCACGAACGCATGCACTCAGTAGGCCAAGGATTATTATGCGTAATTCACCTCGTTTGCCTTTCCACAGTAAACAAGAACGCTTTTTATTGGTATTACCACGTTAAGTTTCTACGTGCTTTTGTCTAGAAAAGTTCACTCAACAAGGCGAACTCACCGTTTAGAATATTTATACACTCACGTCGAATATGTTCTCATTGTACACCGAAAACCTTAGTTTGTTCCAACAAATTCGTTAAATAACAAATCTCCTTTCCCCTTATTTTCCAGATTTGTGCTAGTATAAAAAGAGTCCCTTTGGTTACAATCATTCGTGCATTTCTGCACTGACGACTACAGTTTTCATGAAAGGGATGTGGTACACATTTGTAATTGTGAGAGCTCTCAACAAGCTGATTGAACTCTGGGACTGGTTGCATATAAGTTACAACACCTGAAATTTCAAAAGCATTATTAAAACTGGATAACATTTCGCTTAATTTGGGTATTGAATGTGTTATATACATTACTTTGTACCACCTTTAAACCTAAGAAAACTGGGGATGGGGGGTTAAAAAGAATACATGGAGCTAGAACAATAATGTGTTTTTGCTTAGTGTAGCTTGTTTCTTTAGCGACAAATCTCAGTTTTTTTAGGGGTCTTAAAATTCAGGGTGTGGTCACTTTGTGCTATAAATGAGCAGGTAAGTTGATCTATTGGCATTTTAGATTTAATGACTACTATTGGTAGGTAAAACTATGGATCAATTTTATGCCCAGTGAACATCCTTCAGACAGGAGATGTAAAGAACTTCATCTAACTTGCAAGTTTGACTAAATGACTGAATGTGTGCCTCAAAATAAGTCAATTTGTTGTATGTTTAAAGTGATTTAGTCAGTTAACTCTCTGGACTTCTTCAAGACTGACTGTCCAAAAGAAACTTAGGGGAAGTTAATTAAAAACTGGGAAATAGATGCACTTCATTACACAGAGAGTTGCAGGAGTCTGGAACAAGCTCTGCAGCAATTTTAAAGCCGATACCATTGCATCTTTCAAGGAAATGGCTGGATGAGATCCTTAGATCAATGAGCTACTTGCCAATCAAGGACAGATGGGTTAAATGCACAGTTCTTATAAATCACTGTTATTCTTTACATGTGTAATTCTCATTAATGAAGGTATTAGATTCTTTTAAAAATTATATTGCATTAATTGGTATGAGGACATTAGGGGCATTTTTGCCCAACATTTAGAAGATGTGAAGTAGAACAGTACACCAAAGAACATAAAGTAATTGTTAATTTATGAAGCTGTGCAGGAGTCTTTTAGAGATGACACAATTTTTTGAAAAAGTACAGTAATTCTCCTACACAGCAGGTGGCAGCAGTAAGTCTATAATTTGGTTGTTGCAGCTGGTGAAACTAAAGAAGGGCAATTCATCTAAAATAGTGGACCAAATACAGTTTGATGAACAGGACTGTAATGTGTCACTCTTGCTTCAAGTTATTTAATGGGATGATGTCCTAGAAGAGCTGCAGGCTCCACGGAGTGTGAATTGTTGTTTTGGTATTCAGGACAGTAGTGATTTTATTGAAATGCTAAGAGCTGGTCACGAAAGCACTAACAACAGACATGAAGCTGGTGCTTTAAGAAACTATCCTGCACTGTTGTGGTGCAAATGTATCTCACTTACAACAACAAAGCTTAAGATGGGTGTGTTCGGACAAGAAACAACTGTCTCCATCCCTGTTGTTTTAGAACTATAAAGCAGTTATAGGTCACACAATAGTAGTTGATCTTTCCTAAAGGATTTGAATGCACCTTTCTGTAATATACCAATACAAAGTACGTGACAATATGAAGTATTAATTCCAGTAATATTTTGCAAGTGCTGTGCATTTCTCTAAAGGTGTTGTATTTACCTAAGTCTTGTGTGTGCCCATTCCAGCACATGAATCAAGTAATTTGTGAAAAGGTTTACAGCTGAAAAGTTTACTTAACAATGAAAGCCTTCACATATTCAGGATACATCATCTGATTTGTTCTGTTGCCAGGATTGTTTTTGGAAGTTTGTACAGCAGGATTTAGGAAATGTAAATGATGAAAGTACAATGATTGTTTTTTTTTCCGTCTTGCCTTGCAAGGCAAATAAAAACCATTTAGTCATCTTCAGACCGCAGGATTCTAATTTAAAGTTAAATGTTTTAGAGATTGGACAGTGCTTTCAGGTTATTTTAGAATAGTGTTTCTTAACCTCCTCCATGCCATGCCACGTTTGCATGAATAAAAAATAAGTCTTTCACACTCCTCTCCTCGGTGCAAACACATTATTATTAACATTATAAACCTAATTTATTGCCATGTTTATCTGAGTTTGTCTCGAAGGGCAAAAGTTGCCTTATGGCAGGAATGATGACAGTGAAACACAGAGCTCTTGCTTCGATGCCCTGTTTTTTTTTTTGTGATCAACTTTATTTTAGAAACAAAAAAATAATATTCAGGCACCAACATTCTCCTCTTTTTATTTCTGTCCAACTTGAAAGCTTTAACTTGCACTTCTCTCTGTATCAAGTGTACACTGAATTCACTGATTTCTGCAGTAAACGTATGTACCGTATAGTGTGTGTATATATAGTTATTGTGTATATATATGTGACTTTTCCAAAATTTCACAGTAGCTGTAAATGTATGAAGCTGTCCAAAGGTACACCAGTTGCAAAAACACTTGTTGTATAGAAACACTTTCTTATTTTCTGAGACAAATGTAATGTTTAGGAGACAGATATGAAAAACATGTAGTAAGTCAGTGAAAAGTGTACAGTGCTGTCTTTCTGCAAATACCCTACAAGGTTGAACCAATATTACACATCATCTTACTTTCATTTTTCAGGACTGAAAGATTGTGGGGAGCACTGCTGGTCAGAACATTTTCTCTCTGTGCTATGGAAGGAAGTTTCAAAACCAAATCTGAGTAGTGTTTGTGTGTCCAAGTAACATCTTATTTCCTCATCTTAAAATACAGACATTTCTCCATAAGACAAACTGAGAAATGCAGGCTGAAGAAACTCAATGAGAAAGTCTTAAGGTCCAGGTTTTAGAAATGATTATTGATTCGTGTTTCTAATTGAATAGGGGGGCAGTGTAAGTATAGCAGAATCTAGATAAATTAGGGCAAATCAATTCTGCTATACCACTTTTGTATGCTGTGATTTGTTCTTATATATTTTATTTTATTACATCTTGGTATTGCAAATTAATTAACCACTACAACATCATGTGGTTTTTATAAACAAGGTCTAGAAATCTTAGTCAAGGAAATTTGCTGAGTTTTTATAGTATGAAAACATTCAGAACCTCATTAGGGTGTCCAATTGTTTGAAATTACAAAATGATGTATACGCATTTCTTTAAACTTAATATTATATTCAAAAACTGAATGTTCAGACTGAAGACTTTTAAGGGTTCGGTGAGTTACAGTAAGTGTCACAGAGAAGAAAGAAAAAATGACTAGTCTACTCGAAGACATTAACTTTATTATTTTTAAGCTGCCCCAGTGTAGCTTGGGCCTTGTGTTTTGGTTAATTGTCCTGCAGAAAGGTGAATCTTTGCCTCGGTTTTAATTCTATAGCAGAATGAAACAGGTTTTCCTCTAGTGTTTGCCTGTACTTTGCTCTATCCATTCTTCCTTAACTCAGTCAGTCTGTGCCAGATGTAACTCTTGGCATTTAGTCCATAAAGGCCACATCATCTTTCGCCACATGCTTGGAGTATCACTAAAAATCTTTGTGGCAACCTCCATGATCAGATGGCCATTCTGCAATACAGACCAGTTTTCTGGAATGACTGGGATGTTGTTGACTAATGGACATTTTCTGTTAGCCAGAACTCTGTAATAATTTCTGTTCAGTTGCTACCGTTGCTGGCTCTCAGTCCTGGGGGCCCTGGGTTTAGTTCTCAACCTGGGGGGCTGTCTGTGTGGAATTCGTATGTTCTCCCCTAGTTCGTGTAAGTTTCTCCTGGGTGCTCCGGTTTCCTTCCAATTAGGGCTGGGCGATATGGCCAAAAATATTATCACGATAAAAATGTTCATATCAGTCGATATCGATAATTATCATGATAAATGTCAAACCATTATTTCTTTCAAGTTTAAAGGCAGATTTTTTTCTCCTGAGTGAAAGTTGAAGAAACCAGACAGTTAATTGGTAAATTAAACAACTTTTTATTTTAAGAACACAACAAACACTTGCCAAACAGCAGAAACATTAAACAAATCTGTTAGCTGCCCGGTCTGCAACACGCACGCGCACTCGCGCAGTATTTTGTGCGCATGCGCATTTTATGCACAATGCATAAACATATATATCGAACATTTATCAAACTTTTGTTAAAATTATATCGAGGAAAATTATATTGCGATAATTATCGTTATCGAATTATCGCCCAGCTCTACTTCCAACAATCCAAAGCTTTACTGGTTTAGGTTAATTGGCATCTGAGAAAATTGCCCTAGTGTGAGTGTGTGGCACCCGTTACTTATTGGGATGGGCTCTGGCTTCCCTGTGACCCTGTATTGGAGAAAGTGGTTAGAAAATGGATTGATGGGCGATAGGTATTTTTTGTTTTTGTTTTTTGTTTCAAACATGTGAAGTATGTTATATATATAACATCTATTGCTACTTCAAAATGTCACAACTGCAAGCTTAAAAGCAACAAAATGTGAAAGCTGTGCAAGAGTGTGAATATTTTTGTAAGGCTTTACATTGTATATTCCTTTAAAGGAAGTTTTGAAACAAACCTCTGAGGACAATAACCGCCTCACAGGAGAATGTGAGAGTCGGAGCTGTACAGTGCAAAGATCCAAAATAATTGCTCAAACAGCTTGCTTGGTAAACAGGTAATCTTTTTTGGAATTGAGAATTAGGCGTTCCTGAAACAAACGGCAGACATGATATTAACTAAAGTGGTTCAGGTGGGTAGCTGCGTCAGCATGCGTAGGCTGCAAAGGAACAAGTAATAGGTTTATTCCATGCTGAAAAGAGAAAAAAGAAAACACAGCGTTTCCGCTATGGAGCCATCTTTGGGTGTTACTTGTTCCGGCACTCTTAGTATTAAGGCATAGGTGCCTTAAAGGTGCAAAACTAAGTCGAACCATGAAATGCCCCATTTTGATATTTCTTAAAAAAGTGCAGCTGAACAAATTCATTGGCTGAACTGAGCAAGTTAGTCCACGTTTACTCTACTACCATTTTTAAAGTACTTTATTACTCAGAACTCTCAGAATCTGATAAATCTGTCAGGGTTCTAACAGAAAACTATTCTCACAATGGCTTTGGTGGAACTAATTTCTGAATGTTTAGATATTAATGCCTGTAAGTGTACTGAGAGGCATTTAATATGCAACACATGCTATTGGTTGGAGTATTCATTTTTTGTCTCTCCTCTTAAATAACATTTTCATGTTCTTCAATGGCATGTAGACAAAAGATTCACCTCATTTGATCAATTACGTTTTAGTCTATTTTCTAACAATATTAGTGTGGGAGACAGCAAACACAATTGTCCATTTCAGCCTGTCTGAACCGTCCTAAGCTATTCATGATCAAGTAATAGGTCTATTAGTGGTTCAGTTGGGTAGCTGCGTCAGGAACGAGTAATAGGTTTATTCCATGTTGAAAAGAGAAAAAATAAAACACAACGTTTCAGCTATGGAGCCTTCTTCAGGTGTGCAGGCTCCACGGCCGAAATGTTGTGTTTTCTTTCTTCTCCTTTCAGCATGGAATAAACCTATTACTTGTTCATTAACTAAAGTGGTAGGGTGTTCAAACATTTATTTAGGCTGTATCAAATTGTAACTGTATTACAATTTAATTGCATGACTCATTGCATTTTTCATTGAGTATGTATAATAGGTTATTTACTTTTTAATTGGGAATTCATTCACTCTTTTATGAGATTAATATTGAATAATTTTCAGTTGTTTATAGTATAGAATATATTAAATTGGTTATTCATTTTTTTTACATCCTATATTGCATAAATGAAGCAATTTGAGTAGGTGGTGTAGGATATGGAGATGGATTATAGTTATCATTTGTTGTTTAGAAACTGTCAGTGGAAATTAGAATAATGGTCCAAGTGTCATTTCCATGCCAAAAGATGCATTTTATATTTTATTTATAGTCTAGGGGCTCAAGTCAATCAAATGAACAGAATGGTGCAGCTGCAGTCCTGGTTGGGAAAAACCCATTGACTTTTCATGTTAATCTGAATTTCAGTGTTGTGCCTGATGCAGTGGTTTAACCCAGTTTAGCTGGAATTAAACCTAGAAGAACACAAGGGAAACTACAGATACGATTCTGTGTTCTTGTCTGCTAAGCTACAAGAAAAGTAGAGACCGCGCTCCTGTTCGATTAAGATCAGTGCGTCTTTTCAGTTCCTCTGTGGTGGTTCTTTCTTTTCACTGGTTTACTTTCTTATATCCGACAGGTACGAGAACTGGTCCTAGACAACTGCAGGTCCAATGAAGGCAAGATTGAGGGCCTCACCGCAGAATTTGTGAACCTCGAATTCCTCAGCCTAATAAACGTTGGCTTAATCTCCGTGTCCAACCTCCCCAAGCTCGGCAAATTAAAAAAGGTAAAGTGTTGTTCCCTTTCAAGCGTTGCAATGGGAGTAGGAATTTCCGGAATGCTGGTTTAGAAGGATGAGCAATTTCCCCCTTGAAACACTTTTTTTCCAGTATGGTTATTATTCCTTCAAAATGTTTGATGACAGGCATTCCTTACAACGCACACAATCATATACTGTGTAAGTCTAAAAAGTCCCTGCACATTTATTTGATGATCCCATCTGAAGTTGGGGATTGTTTGGCTGTAATACGTCTAGTAATAATCTGTGGTAAGGCTATTTCGATATTGATAAATTAGTTTGAAATGGGTCGGCCTAGTGGCTCCGTGGTTAGCATTGCTGCCTTCCAGGGTTGAAGGCCTATGTTCAGTTCCAGACCTGAGGTACTATCTGTGTGGAGCTTGTATGTTTTCCTCTTGTTTGCATCGGTTTCCTCTGTGTGCTCTGGTTTCCTCCCACAATTCAAAGACATGCTGGTAGGTAAATTGGTTTCTGGGAAAATTGGCCCTGGTGTGAGTGAGTGGGTATCTATGTGTGTCTGTGTGTGCCCTTCAAAGGCTTGGCCTTGTATTCAGGGTGTGTTTAGCCTTGCGTTTGTTGCTTTGTTGGATTAGGCTCCATCTCCTCCATAACCCTGACTTGGATTGATAGTATGAAGTCAAATACTATATGTAACATACTTAATAAAGGAGTAGTATCTTTAACGTGACAGTAAATGCTCACTTCTAATTAATACAATATTACAAACCCAAAATATAGACGCTTAATCATGGTCTATCAATGACTTTAAACTGCATTAGACTTGATAATGATTCACTAAACTAGCAAAGGGGCTCAAAACACAGCACAAACCAATTTTGTAAATTCACATATATTGGGCCAGCTGTGTAAAGTATTAAGAAGGTAAACTTTACATTGTTTTAAAGTAGTAGGCAGCTGACTTTTGGAAAGTGGAAAGACAGTGAAATGAGTAGTTGGTTTTATTTAATACCGTTTCACAGAAATCAGGTGACTGAAAGTTGAAGGCACTAGGATCATTAAGGGCTGGTAATTTTGAAATAGGTATGGAAAAATTGACTTGTGCGTTTATCAGAAGTATCATTAGTCTTTTTATGTTTTCTCTAATGCATTCCAATGTTTTATGTTTTGTTTTCATAAGATGTCTTTGTGACATGCTTTCTTTTTTAAATAAGATTACGCTGGTTTCTATTTGCAGTGTTATTGCTATCTAGGTATCTTTAATGTTTACAGTATTGGACTATTAAAAATGTTAGGTTGAAGAGTATACCAAAATGCCAATAAAATGTTTTTAGGCTAGTTTCAGAAACCAAGTTGGTTTTGGTTTTTCACCTGTTACCTTAGTCCAAATTCAGTGCTTTATAGCCATAACGACTAGTTGCATAGAATTTGGTTCTGTGAGCACATACGGTTACAGACATACAAAGTATACAGCTTAAAGCCAATAACAGAATGCATCCACCTGACCTGGTTCACCTCTGATCACATTAAGAAAAATACACCATCTTTGAGGATTAGTTTATCTTTTTAGATAGAAATATCTGTGTATACAACAAACAAAGACATCGCTGTGTAATTATTTTTTTGCTCTGCTAAAATATCTCTCTACTCTGTACTTCAGAGTTGATTGTATAGTCGTAGACTTCCTAAGGTAGATATATTGATTTTTTTATTTAACAAATTTGTAGTCCCTGTGAGTCATCTTATAGCCTATTGAATAAGAAACAATATTTTGTGCAGTACTTATTCTTAAATTAACTGAAGTGAGAATGATTTTATCTATGCTCTCTAGTATGTGCTATTATGAGCAGAATTAATTTCCTATTATAACGAGCTAAAGCTGCTAAAGCTGTTGACATGTTTTGTTATTCCCTCAACTCAAATTAAATTTGATCTGTACATTTTTTTAATTCAGTCTTGCTGCGTTGTAGCAGTCTCACAGCATAATGTGCAGTAGCCTAGAATTTGATATCAGTTTTTATGTCTTGAGGATAATATTTACAAAAACAAAAATCACAAGATTGTACTCTTAATAGGCTGAAACACTAAATCCACTAAATTAGTTGACTGTCACTGCAGTGTCAGTCACTACTTACTTTGAAATAAAAAGGACTGACACGATGAAATGGCATCCAGTCTCCTCATGCACAAGCCGGCTGTTACAGTCTCTAATCCTAGAGTAGAAATGTTGTGTTCCAGCACAGGTTTAAAGACAAACTCGAAATAAAAAAGAAGGTCAATTTTAATCTTTATTCTTGCAACGTCAATAATACACCAGCAAAAGGCAGAGTGTTAAAGTATCTTGTTGCCGTCTGAGACTTCTAACACCTAAAACTGTTTAAAAAGTAATATCAGTCACCGTGGAATCGCCAGCATGATGACATACGGGCCACAACTGGCTTTTTGAGAGTTAGGTTAATTTAGCCGTCCTTTCTTCTTTTTCAGCTGGAGCTCAGTGACAACAGAATTTCTGGTGGCCTTGATGTTTTAGCAGAGAAACTCCCAAACCTCACACACCTAAACCTAAGCGGGAACAAACTGAAAGACATAAGCACGTTGGAGCCTTTGGTAAGTGGATGTGCTGAGAGAGGTCCGTTCACTCGATTCCTGTTTATTACTATGCCATTACAGGGTGATTTTCAAAGCTTTTAGCTCCAGCGAAGAACCCCAAAAGCGGCCCATTTTCTTAAAACCATCGGGAGATATTTGAAAGTCGGGGTGAATTTTTGGTAAACTTGTCTATTCTTTTAAAGAATGTTTAAAATCATCCTTTAAAAAAGGGCAAGAAAGCAATAATAGGCCACCACTTGTCTCTTCAGTGAGACATTCACAAGTGCTGTGTGTTTTGTATTAACCACCCGAATAATTAGACTTTCTCTCATTGACTTTTTGACCCACAGTGTTCCTTCCATCCAGGGAAGTAAGTTTGTTTGCTGGGGAAGCTCTAGCTGATTAGGAAGTTTGCAAAACCCATGTCGTCCTGTGCTCTTCCCACTAGAAAAAGCTGGACAACCTGAAGAGCCTGGACCTGTTCAACTGTGAAGTGACGAACCTGAACGACTACCGGGAGAGCGTCTTCAAACTGCTCCCGCAGCTGACCTACCTGGACGGCTACGACCTCGAAGACCGGGAGGCGTCCGACTCGGATGGCGAGGTGGACGGAGACGGCGTAGACGAGGAGGACGACGAAGGTGAGCCTGGCGCAGAGCCCGGGCGGGCTTTTGTCAGAAAGGCGGAAGGTGTTGCACGTGGGGATGCTGTTTAGTTGAGAAGCTGATTTTTTCCCTGTTGCACTGGATGCTTGCTGCACAGTTAATAATAGTAATTAATATTAATTGCTCACACTTACATAGCACTTTTCTAGACACTCCACTAAAAGCACTTTACAGGTAATGGGGACTCCCCACCACCACCAATGTACAGCTATAGTGCTCCAGTACGCTCATCACACACCAGATATCAGTGGGGAGGAGAACATAGATGGGGATTATTAGGAGGCCATGATTGGTAAAGGCCAAAGGACAACGAGGATAACACCCCTACTCTTTTTGAGAAACGCCCTGGGATTTTTAATGACCACAGAGAATCAGGACCTCGGTTTTATGTCTTATCCAAAGGACGGCACCTTTTAAACTGTAGTGTCCCTGTCACTATACTGGGGCATTAGGACCCATATGGACCGCAGGGTGAACGCCCCCTACTGGCCCCACTAACACCTCTTCCAGCAGCAACCTTAGGTTTTCCCCAGGAGGTCTCCCATCCAGGCTCACACCTACTGACCCTCAGTGGGTATTCAGTCTTGAGCTGCAGGGTGATATGGCTGGTGGCTGAGTGTGATGTGTATTTGTGCCCACTATGCGGTGAATATAGTTAGAAGAGCTCACAAATTCAAGGCAGCCTTCTTGGTTATTGGACTAATAACTCTACATTCCCTTAAAGTAAGACAATGCATAACTTGAGAGGTTGTATTGAAGCATTTGTTAATACACAGTTGTCGTTTTAGATGGTTTATATTTCCTTAAATTCACACCAACCAGTTTGGTGCAGCATACTCTCAATTGGGGCAATTGAATGGATTTTGGTTTCCAGTGATCTCTGAGATAAGATCAGACCGGTATGTAAAACCAGAGATGGACAGCGAATAAAAGAGGCATGTGATTAATTAGATATGATGAGACTAGGCCATTCAGCTGTTCATTTAGCTTGCAGGGTACTGATGCGAGTTATGCAAATGTGCATCAGTGTTCCAAGTCACTGCCGTAAAAGGGCAGCGCCTGAATATGTGCCATGCTGGCGAGTGGTTTAACATGCATCCTCATGTCACACCCATAATGCTTTTTTTCTCTCCGGAGCAGAGGGCGAGGAGGAAGAGGATGAGGAGGAAGATGGGGAGGAGGAGGATTTTGATGAAGAGGAAGACGAGGACGATGAGGATGAAGAAGAGGAAGGAGAAGGCGAGGATGATGAAGAGGAGGTCAGTGCAGAGGAGGAGGTAGGGTCAAAGCGTATTCTTTAGAGTGACTGCGGTAGAGATATAGTTGCAGGTAGGATAGTCATTATGTATCATTAATGGGTTTCATAGTACAGTACCAGAGTAGCATGATGGCATTATTTCCAGGAATCTTGCACGTTCAAATCCCCTATGGAAAGAGAGTTTGAAATAGCAGGGTTTAAGCAAGCCTGGCAGAGGCGGAAAGCTCAGAAAAACCTTCCAGATTCAAAAAGACCAGCGCTGTGGCTTGGATCATACTTTCTCTACTCCAGTATTATTCCTTTGTTGTTGGCATTCCACGTGTGAGGTAGCCGTTATTTAAAAAAAAATGAATCATGGAATAAACAACTCCATCTGGCCATATATTTAATTATCAATTATGTTTTCAAAAACAAGTAAATATATATGGATCCACATATATTCAAGTATAAATACAAAAAGGCATAGTTGTGTCCACTTGTATGATTTCTGGCATTCCCAAAGGTGTCAGAGTTATTTGTTTAAGAGCATAAGTGAAAGGAAGCCATCATCCTCACTTGGTTGCCAGCAACACATTGACCTAACAATCTTAATCAGCCACTTCCTGAGGATTCCCGGGCTATAAACTTTAACAACATGTCTTGGCAGCTTGTTCAGGATAACCACCCTGAGATCTCCGGACACATACAAATCACAGCTGAGCTGTACACAGTTTTTAATAAGTATAGGGGTTGCATGGTTTGTCTGTTTTGTGGTCTTGAGTTTCATGCACCTTGTTATGAAGTACAGAGAACCATATGATAGCTGCGGAAGGGGAAATGGGAACGATTGGCGATGGTGTCATGGGCCGGATCAGCTCTGTGTTCTTGACTGTGAAGGATGGTCAAAAGAATTCACAGAGTCAAAAGCAACGGAACACTGAATTTGTTGTTAAACTCTTATCACCCAGTTCCATTTTTAGCTGCAGAAGAAAAGTCATTTATTTAAAATCACTCCTCCAGCTGCTCTGCCAAACCTGTAAAATCGTCCGGACCTGATCAACTTACACAGAAAATTCACAAGTATTTATTTTTAGTTTTGGAAACTTAGCAGTTGGCACTGTGTTGCAGTGTGTACTAGTTCGGAGGCCTGTAGCTCCCCTGGGTTAGTTGGCCCTACAGGAAGCAGGGCCAAAGCTTTCCTTATGCATTACGTCCGGTATTTCGTTTAATCGTCCATCTACTTAAGAGTGCTGTAGCTCCATAGTTTGGGAACTTGACGTACTGATTTGCTTGCAGTGAAATGTTTTTGGTAACATAATTCTTTGTGTTTAGTGTTATGAGATTCAGAGATAATCCATCCATCCATTTTCTAACCACTTCATCCTATTTAGGGTCGGGACAGGATCCCCATTCATTGCAGGGCACTCACAGACACAAGCACACACCTCACATTGGGGCCGATTTTTCCAGAAGCCAGTTAACCTACCAATATGTCTTTGGACTGTGGGAGGTAACCACAGCACCCAGACCAAACCCGTAGCATACAGACTTAACACAGACAGCACCAGAGGTCTAGAATTGAACACAGGTCCCCAGATCTACGAGGCAGAAATGCTAACTATTGTGCCACTGTCACCCTTCAGAGATGATACAAATGCTTATTATCCCTGAAAGAATATCTTTTATGGGTATTTGGCATACCTTTCTTATAGCATTGACTGTTCTTTCTGTCTGTCAAGCCAGGTGTGATGTTTGGGGGGAAAAAAGGTAATGCCTGCTTCATACACACCTGGATCGTGTCTCCTTTGTTGGACTCAACAGAATTTATAAACAAATTGCAGGATTGACCAAGGACTTGTAGATTAATGTAATTTCCAGGTTTTGTGAGTTTCTGCAGTTGTTTTTAGAGGTTAGTGTAGAACATTTACTGTGGATAAAGGAAACACAGTTACACTGTCTTGTTTTGTAAGGGTAATGTTTTATGGCCATGCTAAAAGCAGTACTTTGGCCTCTGTTTTTTTGTTCTATGATCAACTCCCTTACTGACAGACTGGGGATGTGGTACTTTTCCTTGTGATTTGCCCCTTTATTGCCACCTACTGTCTGTTTTCTAGATTCCCTGCTAGATTTCTAGTTTTTATTCCTTTTCCTTGTTTTCATTATTCCTACAGTACGTTCTTATATGTCTGTTTGTGTATATGTTGAAAAGAAATATGTGCTTTCCTGGGATTTGTAAATCTGTTTAATGTTGACCTTGTGGACCCTCTGTGAAGGGTGCAGTGTGTTCAGCAAAACCAGCTTTTGAAAATATGAGCAGATACAGACACAGGAACGGTTAGTTTGGCTGGACAGCAGGTTTCTAGGTTTTTCACTTTCTTAATTAAAAAAACTAAAAGTTTGAGGAAAACGGTTCAGCTATGTTAATGAACTGAGGTCTTTAGTTAAGATGACATTCCACTTAACACAAACTTTTAAAAACTGATGCTCATTTGAAATGAACACCACTTCTCTGTCTCTTTATTAACTCTTAACTGAAATTGCAGTTTGTTTAAAACGTTATCAGCACGATTAGTGTCTACACCAAGGTGCTGTTGTGCAGTCTGTCTGCAAGCACTGATTATTGCCAAAGGTTTCCAAAGCCATGGAAAAAAAGTCTTAAAACCCACTATTTTTTTTATTTTTAATTCTGAAAAATAACCCGATCCAGGAAAACATTCCTGTTAGTCTCAGGTCTCCCAATCTAACTGAACTCATGACTTCCAGGAGGAAGACTTTGGACAGGATGGAGAGGTAGATGATGAAGAAGATGAGGATGAGGAAGAGGACGATGAAGGTGAGTTCAGAGTTTGAAATGAGTATGCTTTTCTGTTATCTGCTGTCTGAAGTGTGTTATGAATTTAGAATCCTACAGATGTGCACGTATGTTTACTTGAACACTTTTGACAAAAAAGATTAATTGTTTTCCACTATTTACAGTTTAGTGGCTTAGACGAGAGATGACTAGTGTTTTAAAAGCAGAAGGGGCTGATTTTTAAGTTGCGGTTGTTTTATTCCTTACCTTAATTGAAGTTAAAGGGAAAGAGATGCACATAATTGAATTTCTGCATTAAACAGTAAATGAGGAAAAACTTTCCATAAGGAAAATAAAAGCTTTTGTACCAGATTTGGCTGGTCTTGTGCTTAGTTTTTTGTCTTGGTGAGGGCTGTATGTGACTCATTTGCACAGTGAATACAGCTTTTATACTGAGTTTTCAAACTAACAACTGATTTAAGGCATTCTAAAGCTGAAATTAGTACTTTGCATTTCTCTCTCTATATATAAATATAGTTTGAATTTGGGGTGCAAAAGTGATAATTCTATCACTGATTTTTTTTGTCTTTTTACTTGTTTTATATTGTTAACCATAGCTGTCTAAATGAATGGTTAAAACCTATTCTATAGCTGGGATTTAAAATGGATGATTTTAAGGATTTTGACTGCATGCAGACTAGAATTTGCTTTTCGAAAGCGTACTGTGCAATCATGCAAACAGCCTTAAGATGCAGTAAAGTATTATGTGGGTTTTAAAATTCATGAAACAGATTCTAAAATACCTACAAGCCCCCATTTCCCTGTACTAGGTTTTGTAAGTCTTTGCACTCATTCATATTAATAAGCCTTCTGGTCTCTGCATGAGGCTCAGTTCCTCTGTTCCTCCTGCTGGCACTGGGGACCTGCCGGGAAACTGTAACTCCTTTCATTTTTTTTTTTCAGATGAAGAGCAAGCCGGCAAAGGTGAAAAGAGAAAGCGAGAGGCAGATGACGAAGACGACGAAGATGACGATTAAGAGCAGATGCCCAGTTGGTCCCCTCCCTCCCCACAACTTACTTTTATTCTTCCTTCTTTTCATCCATCCCTCAAATGAACTGTATTGTATCAGATGAACTGACCCTGTGGAAGTGCAGCTACGGAACTTATTGGAGAATCTTCTTAAGAGCAACGTTCCATCCAGCATTCCACAATTTCTACTGTCAATCCCTAGCGTGATCCTGTTTGAGGACTGTTGGTAACAATGTTTAGTTGGGGTCAGCGTTTTTAATATTTCGTTGGGGGCTCCTAGTTTTTGTTTTTGGTTTTTGGTTTGTTTTCTTTATTGGTTTTTGTTTTTCTCGGTAAGATTATTGCTATAGCAACAAGGAGAACGAAAGGCTGTGATTGGCAAGCCATGGTTTTCGAATGGCTGCCTGTTGCACAAATCAAGGTTGTAGCAACATTTTTACTTTCTGTAAGTCAAAAAAAAAAAGCTTTGTAAATAAAATCTTAACATTTTGTTCTTTGCGCTCTGTGCTTTGCGTTCTTTTGATCCCGTGATTCATGTATGGTAGTAGTCCTTCCTCCCATTTTTTTAGCCATGTACATTTTTATGGATCACGGGTAGTGTCAAGGTAGAACTAGAGCCATACAGCAAAAGCCACAAGTCCGGAATCTGTTTTTCCTGAGCTACGGGTGCAAAACATCAGATAATGGCCTACTTGTGCTGTGGTGTTACCACCTTCCAAATCGGCTTCATCAGAACTGAAGGGCTAAAGAGCAAGTTTATTCGTGCCACATCTATGTAACCTGAGCTGTAAGTTTCACAGAATTAAAAAAAAAAATTATGATGAAGAGGTTCCGTGTTTCAAGGAGCTATCTGCACATTTCTGTTAAAACCTCTCGCTGTTGAGTTTTCAGCACTTTAACCTTCAACTCCGTTATGAAGCTTTCAATTTATTTGGGATTTTCTGCACAATTGCATTTATGTCAGAGAATTGCAACAGACACTGTTTTGTGCAGTGTGATGTAAAGTTTCGCAACAAAGATTGCTGTTATTTTTGTGCACCATTATCGCAATACTTCCGTTAATGAGCCCGTCGGGGTACATACAGAACGTGTATCCGCGGTCTACAATATTTTTCAGTGGTTCTTCTACTTCAGTCACTGGCCCCTTAGACATCCTTGAAAGGCTACAGAACTGTTTTGAATTTTTTTATAATGATGGACATAGGTTGAATTTCAGATATATAATTCTTCTGTTAGAACCTTGGTGATCTCGGTCTCATTTGGACGTCTGTCGTACTAAAAAACCCTGGTACGGCTCTTGGATTAAATTGCTGCAGCCTTCTGCCATTATCCTTGTGCTGTACACAGTTGTTTCACCTCTTACTGATGCTTTTTTTTGAGCATTTTATACTCTTCAGAGTAAAATGTTTTCTCATGGTTTGTTTGATTGTGCCTGTCATCTATCCTGTTTTTCTACCTTGTTTTGAAAGGGTGTATTCGATCTTTAATTTAACTCTTAAATGTATAGCTGCTTCTTCATAATGCACAGGGCAGTCCCCCCTGAGGAGCCAGGAGTAGGATTCCTTTTGAGATTCCTGAGGGAGTGGAGTTTGAGACGCTGTCTGCATACCAACCTCTGCAATTTTCTTTTTCTGAAGTTTTAAACTATTCATGAGGTCTTGAGGAATTTTAGCAGAACATGTGCAATGCAGCAGAGTGCTGTCTTATGCTTCCTAGAAGCTGTTTGTGCAGAAGACAAACTGCATTACAGAGATGTATTTGTGCAGATGATGGCTCTTCTCTTCTAATGCGTGGAGGGCCTTCTGCATGTGTTGGGGTTTCACATTACATTATGCTGTGGTAAAAGCAGGCTTCTGTAAAACATGCTTTGTCGTGGAGAGCTGCAGTTCAGGAGCTTCATTGCCAGCACCTTAAAATTTAGGGAAGGTTGTTAAGGCAGGGATTAAAGATCATGGTTAAAATAAAAATGTGAAGGAACTATAGTAAGACTAAGGCTTTTCCAAAGACAAAATGTCTCACGATTAGATAAACAACGTCTACAACAATTATCTTGCCAATCTGTACTTACCGGTTTCTTGTGATACAAGTGGTGCAAAGAAAACCTTGTTTTTAACATTTTTAACACTATACTGTTAGTTCAGGCAATATATTAAAAACCTTTTATGCTGGAAGTGCTCAAATAATTCAGAGACTGACATTTTTATCAGATTATTTTATCTTTAACATATTTTGATGTTAAAGATAACTTTCATAAGGTCCCAGCATAATCCACGGGTGCAAAAGAAAAGAGATTCAGTGGTTGGATTGTTGTAAGTCCATCAGTACTCAATGAGGAGAAAGTCAATTGGTCAGATGTGGCCAAAGCTAATACTTTGTTTGCTTTAGATGGAAGAATTATGAGTTGCTAATGTGTCAGGAGGGGATTTATGGCCTTTATGATGCAATAAATCATGAATGAATGTCTTTGATCATTTTGGATAATGATTCTTAAGTACCCATTTTACAAATGTTTTATGGCAATAAAAAAGTTTTTTTATGTGGAATGTGAGGAGTACAATTATGATGTTCCTTTTAAATCTTGCCATAAATACTTTTGTGTTTACCTGAATTTTCAATATACTGTTTGTCTATCTCCTGATAAGAAAATATGTATTATTTTCTGACTTGTAAAATCAATTGAAGATAACTATGCATGTTAATTAAGCAACAATAGTAATTTGGTAGGGATGCAGTGCCTCATTTAAACCTGTTTAAGGGTAACTAACCAACTTTTAGACCTTTCTGGTCTAATTACAATTCAGAGTATGCAGGACTGTATCGTAATTCTGGGAAGAATTTAAAAGAGGTGTCTGCAGTCAGTGAAAACTTGCTGGTGGCCATTTTAAAGTTTGGTGATGTTGTGTAAGTGGATTCTGTTGAAAGCATGGGGGGAATTCCAGTACAAAGACACTCCTGAATCAACCAGTTTTAGGTCTTGCACATTGAAAGTTCCCGTTTGGTTTGGAAAGAAAGATGTGAAGAAACTTTTGGGATAATTACATGCATGCCTTTTGATCGTATTTGAACGGGAGCATACTTTGTATTCAACCCAGCGAGGACACAAAATATAGGGACATATAAAGTACACGAGCGTAAAAATTCAGTAATTGGTTGCATGATTCATTTAACTTGCGAGTTTCTTCATAATCGTGTGAAATGCTTTGTTGAGCTTTTGTTGCAGTCACCTTACATTTTTGCCTGTTCTTAGAGAAGGTGTTCTTACTTCAATTTGCTCTTCAGCATGTAAAATGGATGCTCAGTTTGACCTCTTGATGATGTTTTGGGTTATTGTACTTCTGCATGGTGAAATTCACCCAATAATTATAAATACAGTAGTTTTGTCTTCTCGAAAAGTCAAGTTCAAGTAGGTAGCTGTGTCAGCATGCGTAGGCTGCTAAGGAACAAGAAAAGGTTTATTCCATGCTGAAAGGAAAGGTCAAGAGACACAATGTTTCGGCTGTGGAGCCTTCTAGAAAAGCAGACAGTTGTCTCTGTACGTTTCAGTTTCTTCTGCTACTGCCATAATAAGGTCCATCATCTATAAAGGTAAGAAAACTGGTACCAGTCACCTCTATTATGTTTCACAGATAAAGAGGTGTTCTTTGGAGCATCTGTAGGAGCATTCTTTCTCCACACTTTCCATCATTTCAATAAAGGTTTACCTTGGTCTCATTTGTCCATAGAACTTTGTTTCAAAACTTCTGGCATATTATAAATCTTGGCAAATTCTTATCCGTTTTATTTTGTTCTCTGTACAGATGGTAGGTTTACATCTTGTAACGCAGCCTCTGAAATTCTGAAATCTCAGTCTTCTGTGAAGGATTTTGACACCTTCACCTCTGCAGTCTGAAATTTATTGCCAGTTTCACAGATAGACATTTTGGGGTTTTCCTTGACAGCTTTCATATTTTTTTCAGTCATCAGTTATAAAAGTTCCATTTGGCTGACACAGTCTTACATGATTTGTAATTATACCTGTGGTTTCTTTCTTCAGTGTTTTCCCAAATCCTTGCTTTTGGTTTAGTTCCCAGCTTTAGTTCCGATCGAGTTTTTTTCATTCCTTTCAGCTTTAAATTAGCTTGCTTTTTAAAAAGGAAAGATATTGGTTTCCATTTTGACTTGACTTCACTACAGATGCCTGAACACTGAAATCAAAGCTAAGCAGGTTGATATGATGTTTACAGCTCTTAAGTGAATGTTTATTATCAAACAGCTCCTTCAAAATAAAGAGGTTCAGCACCATCAGTTTAATTGACCCAATACTGTAGATCTGAATTGACTTTCTACAAATACTAAAGTGTACTTGACACTCATGGTTTATCATGAGAAATTAATATTAGTGTTCATTGTGAAAATCCCAGTTTAGATGTCACTGTGCCACTGTTACAGTTGTAGATTTCTAAAAAATGACAAACTGTATTTCACCAAATCAAGACAAACTGAAAAAGCCAATTAAGGTCTTTTAGTAAAAAGAAAGTCAGAGTGTGTTATATATAAACTGGAAATCGCTGAATCCAGGCTTTTCAATTACAGAAGTAAAGCTGGGTGATCATTGCTAGGATAGCTTTAGACTAGGAAATAATGGAGTTTAATCCCAAGGTTCCCCCCATCATTGTCCTGTGGGGGCTACTGTGTCCAGGACTTCTTAATTTTTGCTCCAGGTAAATTCTTATTGCTCTCAATTTCTTATTCAGACATATTTTAAAATTTGCTTTCAGATCTTAAAAGGTGAAACAGCACCTGTAACTCGTATCGAGCTTGTACCCCTTGCTGAGTTTCAGAACTCACCCCATTCAGGTGTGCTGCCTGACATAATGTGGGAGTGTCCGATACACGGTCACTCCCAACTGTCTTGTCTTTACTTGATAAACAATCAAGCTGTTCAGTCAAAAATAAGAGTAATTGTGTTAAGGAGAGACTGCTCAAAATTCTTTATGCCAAAGATTGTGAAAACTACCCTCGAAGTAGGTAAGTAATAGTACGAATGAGTACAAAAACACTGTCCCTGAAAGTCTATACCACAAGCAGATGATTGTAATCATTTAAACTAGTCATCACTGAGCACTAGAGATTAAGAGCTCAGCTGCAAACAAAATCCTGGAGGCACAGTCATCTCCCAGAGCCAAGGCTAGTATCACTGGTTTACATTATGAAGAGTGCACAGAATCTAATTTTACTAAAGTTACACTAGACACCCTCCATAGCAGCTTTGTGTTTCGGGCAGTAGATTTTATGAGGCACACAGATGAATTAAGAGTACTTAGAGTGAATCTATAAAGTTGTAAATCACGTTTTACACAAGAAATAAAAAGTTAATACAATGTAAAGTGAGTAGTGGATATTGCTTTGAATATTAACTTTTTATCTTGACAGTAGAGGGCACCAAAGATCAAAACAAAGTTGTACAAAACCCCAGCACTACAAACCAGTGGAACGTACAAATGATCCTTAATGTGGATGGAATTAAATTAATTCTTTTAGTTTTTTTTGTTTTTCTGAAGGCTTTTCATCAAGTTCCTTTTAATATATTAAATTTTTAGTTGAAAGCCAGGCAGTAGATATTGAAGGCATGTATTTAGATTGATTACTAGATAATGAGTACAGATAAGAGATGGATGATCACAATGATCCTGGTGTGATACTATTGTTGGAAAACCACAGGAATCTGAGAGTGGTCAAACACCTGGCAGAAGACATGTAATGATTGAATGATACATGCAGAGTATTCCATTCAAGTATTAGAAGTAAACTATAAATATATAATCCTGAGCATGAAGAAGCTACTTATGAAGAAAACTTAGAGGATTATGATTATGTATCACTTACCTCTTCTAGACAATGTGGCAAGCAGAATATTAGAACATGTACTGTAGCCAGAAGCATAGATTTTAATCAAGAGATGTTCCAGTAAAACCTGATTTAGAATACTGTGTACAATGTTTTGGTTACCACATTACAAACATATTGTGCTGCTCTAGACTCAGAGAGCAGATACATTTCTATGTTTAAAGGCATGGCTTGAACAGAGAAGACTATGGGGGGGACCCCAGTATTCAAAAACCGTCAAAGGCCTTGATAAAATTAAAAGCTGAAAAGAAACCACAGGACAGAAATGTAACATATAGGGAGGTGCATTTAAACCTGAGAACAGGAGACACTTTCCTACACTTTCTTCAAAGGGTTGTGGGACTGTGTAAGAGGCAAACCTGTCATGTTGTCAAATTTGACACCTCACCTGGATGAAATCCTGGGATCGATGACCTGCTAGAACCCAAACAGGTTAGGTTGGCCTCCATTTGACCATAAGCATCGTGACACACTCCTATTAAATTACATCTGTACGTCATTTACTTAACTTGGGAGATTAGTAATTGTATTAGAGGATGGTGTTGAAAGGTGTTCTGTACAAATAATAAAAAATAGTTTGATATTTCATAAGAAAATGAAACAATATGTAATATTGCATTGCATATTTTAGAAAACAAATGTTTAATTTTGTTTTTGCTACCTAAAAGTAAAAGTCAATACAATATAAATGACTAGAGGTCTTGTGAATAAGCCTTATTTTAAAAAATGAATAGGATTAATTCGGATTTTTATTATCAAAACAGGAAAACAGACAACTTACATAAAACATTGTTTCAATTGGTTTTAATTCAATTCTACATCTTCAGTGTACAGATTTTTTCAAAGAGGAAATAAAAATTATTTATATTTTTGTAAAAGTACAAGGTGTTTTTCAATACAATATCTTTCTTTTTGTGTATTTGTAAATAATGTTAAAGAATACAAATGAAAAAAATAACAATAATAAAATAATAATGAACTGAATTAAAAATTTAGGCACAATCGTATACTAGGCAATATTGTCCAGCAGCAACATCCAGTGATAAAACTACTGTCATTAAAAGTATCTATTTTAACAGTGAGCTGTTCGTGACTTCATATATATAACAGCATGATATGAAAAAGTATGTCTATATAATTATTAGTATATTATATATTTATGTATAACATACAGCACTGTAGAACAGGGAATTGCAAATGCTGGAAAATAATCTCTTAAAAGGTACTAGCTAAAGCTGTTGTTTGTACCTCTCCAAAGCACAGGGTCTGAGGGTCTCATCATTTTACAGAAGTGAACAGAAACAGTTTTTGAAAACGACATTAACATTACTCCTGTTTTTGAAACTAAAGGAGGATCCAGAAAGTTTTTTGAAGCTCGGCATTCATACTGAGCTATTTAAATTGTTTTGTCACCCTATCTTGGAGACGCAAAGAACTCTAAACAAAACCAGATCATTTTCTTTTAGTGTTCAGGTATCTTAACACACAAAGTAAAAACAACATTTCTATTTTGTACCTGATTTGTGCATATTGCTTTACAGGAGTACATGAATTAGTAACTGCAAGAGTCTGGACTGATTTTATTTACATTAAAACAGTTTTCAGTGCTGCATCTTTTGTACACAAATCTCCAGCATACTGTATGAAAGAGATTATGTTTTCTTTAACAGCAATGGCAGTAGTCTTTTTATTTATAAAAAGCCACGACAAGAGTATAACTTGTGAGTAAAGAGCTGAAGGAAGTTACAAAATTAATAAAATTGTTGGTGTTTTGGAAACCCTGTTTTTAAAAATAATAACAATGAAAAATACTGAATTCAAAGTCACTTACGGCAGCAATCAGTATAGGTTGGGAACACTCATGATCTCATTTTCCCCTGTTAGACTGCAGATTTAAATTTATTTAGGCAGTGTGTATTCTCCAAACAATTATGGATTTAATAGGCCTTCAATGCTACATTATTCCTGGTTGAATAGCATTATTTGTTACAGGATTACAAGAGCATGACTAAAGAAACAATATGTAGCATATGGGCTTCATTACACTGCTTGTGGATTATATGTTCAGCAATATCATCCAGCAGCAACATACAGTGATAAAACTACTGTTATTAAAAGTATTCATCCACAGGTATAGCACAAAATGTTGGATGATTGGTGATGATTAACAGACAAGTGGTGGTGACACTCAAAATCTTACTCTTCAGGATGAAACTTGTATATTTATAACTGAGTCCAAACTGAGTTGCGGGGTGAATCCACAAGTGAAAACAAACAGGGCAAATGTAAAACAAGTAATATCATACTAGGCGGGCATACAATCATTAAATATCTGATGCTCATTCAATGTAAACTGAAAAATGTAAACTTGACTGCAAGAAAAAACAAGGAAGATTACCATTAGTAAACAAGAAGGTATTAGTATTTTCTTAAATACATGACCCAGAAAACAGCGCAGACAGTGCTCCTACTTTTGATCCACTTTCACCCACTTTCCATTGTTGCTTGAAAGAAAGAAATAACAATGAAACTAGTTCTTTCTGTAAAAATGCAGAAATAACATTTGAAACTGTTGTGAGTTTGTAAGGTGCTCGGAAACACTTTATTTTCAACTGAAAAAAAGGCTGCTTTAAAACTGAAACTAAAAAACTAAAAAAAACAAAAGAATGATTTTCTTGCTGTTCTGTTGTTGAAGTAAAATTTTGGTTTTGGTTTTATCCATCAACTTTAAATATGAGTCCGGACTACTTAGCAGAGACAAGTTTGCACAATCACACAACAATATACCAACTTCTAGAAGTAGACATCACATATATTTAAGGTGGTAGAGAAATAAGTACTGGAACAATAAGTAATCAAAAGGGAACTTAGAATCTAGAGTGAATAACAAGAAATAACATTAGTATGAACAAGAAATGCAAAATTCTATTTAAGTTGGAGGAAAAATTACCGCTTTAGCTCATCTCTTTGAATTCAGGATCCTGTAACATCACAAATGCTAAAAGTTTAATTTAAACAGAACAGGCAACTTCTAAATGCTTTTTTTTTCAATCTCCAGTTGATTTCTGTGAATGGAATCCACATACTCAAACTTTGTAAAGCCTCTGCTCAAAATACTACTGCTCTCAGATTATGCTACCGAACTCATTCTAAACGTTTAAAATTACCTTAAGGAAAACCCACAGTTAATATTATCAAGCTTTAAGCATTTTTAAGGTAGAAATATAAAACCGTCATTCCCACAGTAGATAAAAAACATGTTATGCTTTAGTGAGAAACATGTGTAAATTTCAGTGAAACATATTACTCACAAAAGTGATACAAGGTATCAATAATGTTACAGCTCTTGATTATTGACTTTGTCCTATCAGTGACTGGATTTAAGTTTACAGTAAATGGATGGAAATCCCACATGTAAAAAATATGCTATTACATACAAGAAGATGCACAAGACAGAATAGCTATGGAACTGTAATATCCCTGACTTAGTGAATGTTTTTTTTAAATATGGTCACCAGCCAGTTTGTTTACCATAGCCTGTTTTTGACAGCATGCCATAGCTAAGCCAGCTTTATCTCAAATAAATATTTCAGTACTACTCAACTGTAATGTGGTCTGGAATTAAAGCACAGTATAACACATAACTCCAGCTCTACAAAGTGGGCCTTGTCTTTTGGCATAGTAGTATTGGATAGTAGTGCTTAAAGTTCAATTTTTAACTAGTTTCAGATTTCACTTAAAATCCAGAGCTGTAGCTCTGTTATAATATAATTTCAACAGATTTCAATAGCTGGCCACTATTGGCATAGGCATTAAACTGCAAACCTGTGTACAGTTTCAGAAAGCATAGTCTTTGCTATGACAGTTGAATATGCAAAAATCAATGCATTCTGGGCATTATATTTAAAAAGCAAATCTTTAAACTTCCAGTACACTAAAGCAGCTACACTTGTATTCACTTCATATTTGCACCATGTAAACCACTTGCTTTGTCTTAATATGTACTTAATGCTATATGCCATAAACAGAACGAAACACAGTGATATTTGGATTGAATTTGGATTAAAGTGATGAACAATTTAAGAACGGTTAAGTGAAATATTCTACAATGCTCCTTTTAACACGTTTGAAAAGGAAGAGAATGTTAACAGCAAACACTTTGTGAAATGGTGCAAAACTGAAAAGAACAGTGGTACAGCTCCATAAAACAAGAACAGCAGATATTACAGATGTACAGCTATTACAAAAGTAATCAGATTTTGGGTTATACACGAAAGATTTGCAGACTTATATATCCAGTTTTTCCACATAATCATACAACAAACAGTGTTTAGCAGGACCAAGTGGGTTACACCAGTGTTAAATTAAGAATACTTTGCAAAATGGCTCTTTTTCTGATTGAAGGCTTATAATCCTGAGCTGATTAATCAGACACAGCGCCCACCATGAGTCACAAAAGTGCTAGAATATAGATTTTCACTGGTGCCTTGAAATATTAAAATATCTGAAACATTCCCAAAATCCTTAGTAAGTGAAAACAAATTCCCAGACCAACTTTCTTTAAGACGCCTTATTCTTAGCTAGTACTGTCAATAGATATTGTAGTGATCACTTGTCTCTGAACATTTTATAAAAATTGGCATTACACCCTTTAAAACTTTACATATCATTCATAAACAGACTATTTTTTTTTTCAAAAGTACCATTTAAAAGGTTTGAGCGCAAGCATATCAGTGTAGGAATAACTTATGTTCCATTTACAAATTTTTCACTCACATTTTTTTTTCTGAAATTCATTTTTACAAATAACATACTGAACCATCCATTGCTTCTGAACTTGGAATTGCTTTGCATTCTTCTTATTAATAAATAAAACATTATTTATTAATTACAGTGAATGCACACATTCACTGTAATTTATCTAACTATAATGACTAAGGCTGCCTCATTTCTTGAAGCAGACTTATTGATACGTTCTAAAAATAAATATTCAGTGTTCTCCGACCTGCAAATATATTCTATTAATCTCAAGTACAGTATCTTAGACAAGCAGATTCAGAGTAGAGCAGAATAAATTCTGCATCTTATAGAAAGGTATTAATGTGGTATTCCTACAAGTAGTCTGTTAAAAAAAGAAAATGATTACATCATAAAGACAGGCACAGATTTAACAGTAACAAAACCTGAAAAAAATCTTCAAAGTAACATAATGATAAAACACTTAGCAAATTTAAAAAGCAGACATGCTGTACTGTAGAATTTGTACACTGAGCTAAAGCAAACAGCTTTCCAAACTGCTGTTTCCACATAAGACTGCTCCAGTTTAAATCATCAGAAAGCAAGTTTGTGAAATACCCACAAAATGTATCCGGAACTCAGCTTGTTCATTACATGCCTTCCAAAACTGCTTTCAGTTTCAGTTCAGTTTTGTTACACTTTTGAAACACCTTTCTCTAACATTTGCATCCATCTCTACGTTTTGAAAGAATGTGAAATACATTCACTGATACACGGGGTATTTGCAGGTGCTGAATTCTGTTTGCGTTGTTTTTCGTACAACCCTAACACACAAGTCAAGTTCCGTATGCCATTTGGAGCCTAGCAAAAACAAAACCAGCTTTCTAGAATTTTGCCTCAAGCATCATCTTCTGTGTTTTGCAAGAAGGAAGCAGTCGTAGGTAGAGCAGCACATTTGGCAGACCGACATCTTTAACCCTTTCACCTTCTGAGATATTTTTTTGGCTCACTGTCCAAACTGCCTTTTTTTTTGGAAAGAAACGTTAAAAATTGACCTTACTTATGTAGTCTTGGGGATGTGTGGAGTACCTTAAAAAAACCATACCTGCGGTTTTAGAAAACGTGAGAATTAAAATCTATTTACATGACTGCAAACAACAACAAAAATGTGCACCATGCATGTTTGGTAAGCTTAAATTATACTTCCTCTAATAAAAATATATTATAATTGTACAAAGAGCAGTCACAGACAGGCCAGGTGTGATTGCATACTGGGACTGTTGTCTGTCCAGTGGCAGGGGGAGGGAGATGCCTCTCAGGAGCTTCCCTGGGAGTTCCTCACATTTTTTATTTCCAGTTCCAACTGTTTTATCCGGACATCCCGCTGGCTCAGCAGATCTCTCAACCGCCGGATCTCATCCTGTTGCCGATAGAACATTTGCAAAAGCTGGAAGAGCAATAATAATAACTGTTACACCATACTGTGTATTTGTCAAACTCTTGAACACTTACAACTTTCAGTTAAATATTTGAACTCGCAATTCAAACGTTTGGGGACACCTACAGCCTTTTAACAGAATTGTATTAGACATCCAGTTGAGTTGTTTTGGAAACGTTTAGCTCAAAACACAAGGAATTAGCTAAATTAATTTGCCACCAAATAAAAAACATATGTTTCATTTGGTAGAAAAGGTTTCCTGAGATTAAGTTAAATAAATTCTGTTGGGGTTGCCAAATTTTTAAGTGCTTGGGGAAAAAAAGCTTCCAAAAGCTTCAATCTCAGCTCAAACACAAAAAAGCATATGCAGAATTTCTTCTTGTAGTCCTTTGTGGTAGAATCTGAATCTACTTCTCTTTGTAGCAGCAGAGAGTTAGCTTCATTTAACTCGCTAAAAGTTTAACAAGAACACCTTTTACTCAACACACGTACTGCTCATTATGCAATTGTTTCAATAAACCAACTAACCCTATCATCTGCCTCAACGTGTATCAAAAAAGGCACCCGTCAGAAGACGGCGAACTGAAAATCTGTAATTGTGTCCTTGATTCCTTCACCTTCATTCAAACATTCAAACCAGTTCCGCTAAATTGAATGGTGTTATTTCGATACAGATTTATGTCCACCTGTGAAAAGACCACATCCTCCGCAGTTCCCTCATTTCCATACCTCATTCTCAGTTTTGGGAGGGGTGCAGGCCAAGGGCTCACAGCCGTTCGACACTCCACTGCGGCTCTTGTCGTGGGCCTTCAGGTCATTCAGCGGCTTGGGCTCGTCCGTTTTCATCCTCTCCTGGATCACCATCACCTCCGTCTGGCCCTGGGGGCTCTGGTAGCACTTGGGCTCCAGAGCACCTAGAGGTTCCTTGGGCTTCAGCACAGGGTAGGGCTCAGAGAGCTTGCACCCGGGCTTCAGAGACATCAGAACTGGGTCTGCTCCAAAAGAGTCCAACATATTTCTGTTTGAGACTGAAAGCTTTTCTCTCACCTCCTCAAAAAATATATATTTGTAATCACCAATCCAGTGGGGTCTACACACTGTAACTGTCACGGACGTCCAAAGGGACTAACCGCGGAGAGCAGGAGAGCGGAAAAAGACCATATGCGTAGAGGCGGAATGGGAAAAAGGCCCGGGCTTGTTAGTGCAAAGAGTTCAGGAGTGCCGTATAGAAACCAATGCCCTCAGGTAGCCGACGTGGGGCGACCTGGTGCTAGGCGGGTCTCAGGACACCTGAACGTCAATGCTGAGCGAGGGCAGAGTGCAAGACCCGGAAATATATAGCCCAAGAGAAAGAGAGGGACCAGAAGGACAGCAGGCAGGAAACTACGGACAGGACAGAGAAGGAGCGCCCTCTGGCTGAAGGGGGCGTGACAGTAACTTTCTCCACTTAACTAAATTCATCCGCTTCCTCAGTTACCTTAGAACGAGACACACTGGGATGCTAAATCCACCAAAATCTATCTATAAAGTTTTAGTAGAGCGTTAGATACCGGTTTCCTCCCACAATCCATAGACATACTGGTAAGATAATTGGTTTAGAAGAAAACTGGCCATGGCGTGCGTGCGTGCGTGCGTGTATTTGTCTCTCTTTGTGCCCTGTGATGGACTGGCATTCCAGAACATCCCTGTTGTTTGCTGGGATAGACTCCAGATCCCGGAAATGGATAAAGTAATAACAAACAATAACAAGAACAAGAAGAAGATTGGATAGAGAGTTGATATGTCTAAATAATTCAGATATGTATCCTGTTATATCTCCTGGGAATGCTTTCAAAGTGGAGGGAGAAAAACATCTGTACAAGGATCTGACCTTTATTGATCCCTCTGAACCACTCGTCAGCAGTCATTGCCGGCTTATTCCCAGCTGTCATTGGGTAGATGTCCTCTTGGTATGACTCAGACTGCAAGAAACAACAAAAGTACCTGCTGTCAACAATCCCCAAAGCTGATCCTCGTCAGGTGTGTGTGACACCTATGAATCACCCCAAAAACAACAATCTCTACATCCTCTGTTAAAAGAGTAATACAACATTGTAAATTTAAGCACAAGCAGTCAAATCATATCTTATTATCAGATAATATCTGATCTATCCATCTGTTTACATTAATACTTATTATACGCTTTATGGATGAGGGTGATTTACCTGTCTATATGATGGTGTAAAGAGGATGATGAAATACCATAGATAGGCTTGAGCTATTTAAGAAATCAAGGCGTTACAAGAAACAAATATGAGAAACAAAAAGCTCAATATGTCTGAACAAAACAATATTTGCTACAGCTACATGCTTGTACATTGGTTTTATCTTAAGCGCGTGTTTTATTGCACTGGTTGAAACAGAGCCACATTAAGAGCTTGCAAAAGCTGGTGGAATCTCCTACCCGTCGTGGCACGATCATGGAGATTGGTTCAATAAGGCTTTTGATTGTCACCAGTTTATAAAACCTGAAGACCTCACAGGCGCTCACATCCAGTCCTCGCTTTGGCATGATTCCTGAGGGAGAGGGATGTGGACAGAGGACAGATGCTGACATGCAGTACTGTGTTAAAGGGGACCTGCAGTCCCAATTTCGCAGACCAGTTATTAAATCTCAGTAACAAAATAAGTTCATTGACATTATAAAAAAAAGCACATTTCGAATTAAGCACAAAATCTTGAACTTTGTGAAAGTACTGGAAGTCAGTCTGTTGTGGCAAACTGGAATTTGAGTTCTCATGAACTGCGATGTGATGTGGCCCTTCCTGCTCACTAGTCACTCTAATGACTAATGTAATATGATGTACAAGCGATTAAGTACAGGTTGTGCAGCAGACATTTCACCACAGAAATGTTCCAATGTGATCTGCATGCAGAGTTAACAAGTTAGTAGTATTTGCTGGCAAAACCATCTTGAAATTGAAAGCAATATTTCTATTGGATTAAAAGAGATGTGTTCACAAGCCTGCTTGTTTACAATGTAATAGGGCTGTTTCATGTCACCAGAAGTTTTGTTCTGGATCGTCGAACACCTGCAAATCTGGTCTACTTTTGTGATATAAATTGGAAGTTTTACGAGTTACTGTGTACATTTTACTTTGATTGTGGTTAGATCATTCATTAATGCTGATTCTTTCTCAAAATATAAAAATAGCATTGCAGTACCCCTTTAAAGCATGCACACTCAGGGATCTTAAAACAGAGAAACAGCTCTTGACACAGTTTAAGGATGGGGGGATGTTAAATAGTGTGGATTCTGTCATGAGAGTGATATGATTGTGCAAAACAGGAAGAAAAGGCAGCTGGATTTGTGTGTATATTATTAATCCTTAAACTGAGCTTCTGAACATGGTGATTCAAACAAAAGGTACCAAACATCAATACTAATAATAATATATATTAATAATATTGATTAACTACCAATCAATATTTCTGTGTTCAAAGTTTTATTCTATAGTGCTCAATAGTCTTTTACAGACTCAGAGGAAGCCCTATGGAGAGTAGAAGTGGCAAACTTACCCATTCCTTTCTGAGGTAGGTGTGATCGGTATTCTGTTAGGAACTGCAGGTATGGCTTCTCTGAGCTGATTTCATAGTACCTGATATTGCCATCACCCTGCAAGCAGACAGACCCACACTGCTTCAATGACAGTGAGTTCAGACACACATAGAAGGACATAGGACAAATTACATTCCTCGTTCACTATCTGAAAACAAAATAAGAAAGGTATGTTTACAAATCATAAAAATAAATTTAAGTTTCGCTATTAAAAATAGTTTTAAAAAGAACCCACAAAACAATTTCATTATTTTTACATTAGGTGACTTATGATGAATATAATCTAATAAACTTGGTGCTGTAATTTTTACAAATGCTTTAGAATGCAAGGATACGATAAGTGAAATAAACATACACAGAGCTCCCAGATTTTACACTAGAGGATCTTATTATAGACTTTAGCCTGATTTCAGTACTGTAAGTCAGCCTGCTCAACTAAGGCTCCAGCAAAGCTCCTGATGCTTATTGAGATTTTTACACAATCACAATAGCTAAGGAGAAAGCTTACAGAATGCTACAGACTATTTTGAAGTGAACATTCAAAAATATTACGTTCTGCCAATTCATAGCTGGCAGGGATAACCTTTTTTGGTAGTTTAATTATTTGTAAAACAGTCCTAAACTGCCAAAAAATTGTAAAACAGTATTGATCGCTATCATTTAAGCACAGACCTTAAGATTAAAAAAAAAAACACTGTAGTGACGGTGTTGAAAGTTAAGAGCTAAAAGCATATTTTGTTCGAAAAGGCTGTGAGATAATGGTAGAGGACTGCCAGCTAAATTTGTGGCCTGGTTTTACAGGGATTGAAATAAGCATTTAAATGGTAAGTCTGAGTAACCAGCTGTGCAGGCAAATCAGCCTACAAATTCAAGCAAATTACATTCCTACAATGGCTCTGTTAATACCTGAGCAAACAGACACCCATGGAACAGTCAAGAACAATTGAAAAATCTCTTCCGAGGGCTTTTCTCAGTGTTTTATTCTGTCCAACAGAAATTCTCCAATGAATGTTACTTGTAGCGCAAGAGGGATGACATTTTTTATTTCCTTTTAATCCAGGGCGTTGTGTTGTTAAACGTTCCAAAACCAAACAAAAGTAATCTCTAAACTTACAAATAATTATAATGGTTTTAATAATTTTAAACACTTAAAAGAGGAAAATAGCTTAACTAGGAAAAAGCAATTATATGTTATAAGCTACAAAACAAAATCCCTACAAATTCACTTAGGTGATTAGTTCCATCCTCTACAACAAAGACATGGACAACTCCTGGCTTCCCATAGTACCTTCCCCCTCCTGATCTTAAACCCTATCTGGACCAGGACCCTGCTATAAGGTCTGATATGCCTGATTGATCAACCCATTGGAATGGGACACACTCACTGCCACTCACACTACACATCGGCTTTCATACACTAACTCCAACAGAACTCACACAATCACAACATAATGCACACACATGCAATCATTCTAATACTGCCTTACTACACAGAGCTCGTCCCTGGAGAGAAGGCAATTCTTGGGAATTATGGAGAGGAGAATTCTTCTCCTTAACAAGTTTGGATTTTTGTCTACTCTGCGCCTATGGTACCTTAAACTATATTACACTTACAATTTCCTTTTGACTTCTAGTACTGTATAACCCTGTTTGTATGTGTAAATAACTGTCAAAGAGCTCTGTGACAACTTGTTGTGAGAAAAAACTCAAACTAAATTGAACTAATTACTTAAAAGTAGAGCCCGATTCCACAGTAAACAGAAATGCTCACAGCTGGTAAGTGGGAAGTCTAATTCAATCAAGTTGGTTGAATCAATCACTGATGGTACTATGCCATTTTACATAATGCCTATTGAAGGTCCTAAATCTACCATTCCTGGGGTATGAACATTAAGAAAAAGCACTCAAATATATTATTCAGGTTTAACAGTAAGTAAATTAATAGCAATAGTGATTAATAGTAAGAGCAATATAAGGACCTTTGCTCTCAACATTGGTACACGGACATATTTTATAAGTGAAAAAGGCACAAAAACTCAAGATAGGTCAATGCCACATTAAAATTGCATAACCTGCACCTCAATATACACTCCAAATTGTGGAAAGTGTATCCAGGAATTCTGTGAGAGTGTTCTGTCTCCTTGCCCATTTCATCAGATTGCTCTACTGCGGACTGAGCATCCACCCACCTTCCCGGCGATGTACAGCATGTGGGTATCGGGGTCGTAAAAGGGGAACAGTACTCCTGAGGAGCCATCCAGGTCCACTTCCAGCAGAGACACCGACAGGTCGTCCTGCAGAGCGGACAGAGCAATCAGTCACAGGAGCTTCAACACAAACAGTGAGGTCCAAGTACACACAGGCACCAGGAGGCATTCTCACCCCAAAATACCACGTCAAAGGGTGTTTTTTTACAGCAAATTTGAGAAATTTAGGCCTGTTACTCAAACACCTGGAACTGTTTAATTGTAGGACAAAAGAGGAAAACAGAACTGGTGATCTAGAGATGGTGCAATGTACAATGTGCTGGACTTAACTTGCATCAGACAGTGGTACTTCAGGAACCTTTAATAAGTCACAAGGAAGCACTTGGACGTGTTATATGTCCTCAGACTATTAGAGCTGTGATGTATGATGCTAGAAAACACTGTTTCTTAATTTTAAACACAATAGCAGTCAAACTCCTTTTCTTCCAAGGGATATTCAACTTGCCAAGAGATGGGTAATAAACATGGGCACTGATGGTGGTCCCATTAACAAGTTTCTCGATGAGATTCAGTGCGATGTACAATCGAATAAGTACAGGTTGTGTGTCAGATATTTCACCCCAGAAATGTTCAAACATGATCGGCATGACGAGTTAACAAGTAGTATTTGTCAGCAAAACTGTCTCAAAGTCTAAATGTTGAATTCAATTAATTCAAATCAGCTGTTCAGAAGACGGTAAGGTCTAAGACACAACAAGTCTTAAAATTTTTCTTTTAGGTGTGATTTACCCTAAAATAACAATGTAAATGATAGAGCACTTTGCTCAACTTGAGTATATTTTAGATGGTTGGTAGGTTGCTTTTTTTTTTGCAATACTTAGATAAAGTAAATATTTATTTGCTGCAAGAAAGCCCGTCTTCAAGCCCAAATATCTTACTTGCTGAAAACTGCGGGTGTGTAGTATAGTAAACAGCTTACATGAATGCATATTTGGATACAGAAATATTTTTTTGAGTTTGATCTGTCTTTGTCAGAATTCCTCTGAATCTAAACAAGAAACGGAGTCAAAAATGGCACTTGAGAGATTTAATGGATGGTAGAAAAGACCAGATAGTCAAACCTTCTTATCATTGTTGAGGCCAGATGTTGATCGGGAATGTACAGTCTGCATTATAAAAGAAATCCTATTTTAAGCTCTATTATGAATGTGCAGACCTCTGAGAAAATGGCATCATTAGCAATAGTAATAATTCACCTGACAGCAGCAGGTCTTTGAGGTTAAGCAAGGCTGGGTCTAATCAGTACTAGGTTAGGAGACCTCTAAGAGGAACGAAGTTGCCACTGTGAGTGGTTTTGATGGAACAGGTAGGTGGCACTCATTTCTCTGAACCACAGTTTCATTCAGATGGTACAAGTACACGTTTGTTTCTCTAGAAGTTCCCCTCGATTCAAATTTCTCATTTTTCCATTTCATCTGCTGAGTGGTGGAGCTGCTGGTATAGATAAGCTGCCAGGCATCAGCTAGCTCTGTTCTGTATTTCAGTGGTAGATTAAGTGGGTCTCCTCCTTTATGGAAAGCACTTTGGGATTAAATGTGGTGTATAAATGCAAATACAGTAGAGTCTCGATTATCCGACATTCCGTTTTATCCACCAAACAACCTGCTATATACTGTTTGCGTGACAAGTGAGAAGGGGAAGGAAAGTAGTCCTTTCAATCAGAATCAGTCATAGCGAAGGGGTCAAGGCTCTCGAAGCGCCACTAGTTTACAGTACATTGAACAACAACAGGAGGCAACTGCTACTGATGTCATGTTACGAGACCTTGCCGCACGGAAGAGAATCACATCAGGGAAACCGATTCCAATCACTCATTTTTTTAAATAATAAATAACAATAGCTCTATACCCTATTATTTTAGTAATACGGTAGATTAACCAGATATCATACTTATACTGCACTTCCATTAATCTATGATTTGTCTACTCAGTTTACGCATTATCCGACATTTTCGCTTCTCTGACATACTATCGGTCCCGTTTAGTTCATATAATCAGGACTCTACCGTAATAATTATTAATACCTGATCCCATAAAGCTATTTGTCTGTGATTCCATCGTGAAGTTCCAGTTGAAAGCAGCATCTTCAGATTTCCCAGAAACAAGACCTTGCTGGCTTTGTGTGACTTGCAGTTAGCCTCCTACAACCAACAAACATGCAGGAAAATCACATTACTTTGCCTGGTTTGCTGCCACTGTGTTTCCTGTAATACCAACAAAGGTTACATTCCACAAATTACAACTAATAGGTGCCACATATACAAACAACAACTTCTTCATACAATTTAGCATTCAGAAGACATCAAGGTCAACCTTTCGAGCCATCAAAATAATTTAATTTCATGAGAATGCATCTCACTTAATATTTGCTGGATGAATTATGCAATATTATGACAAAAGGAGCTCACTTTGATACGGTGAAATTTTCTTTTTCCAATATTATCACTCTGCTAATATGAAATCTACCATCTACCAATACTTGGAGTGACCAGCATAGATAGCTTGGATTAGATAGCACAGATCCTGCTATTTGTTTGTAGGTACTATATTTCTTTTTGTATGAAGTACAAGTAATTTTGACCTGGATTTGAAAAACAACATGGGAGGATTTAAGACAAATATCTGTTTTCCCATGATAGAATTAGATATAATTAGGGTTCATGTGTCAAAATGAGTGCTACAGTCACAGACGTTAATGCTTCATGCATTGTTTTGTTAAAATATGCTTTAAGACTATTGTGGAAGCGCCAGGTCTAATTGGCAAGACACTGGATGACCTGCAGTGAATAAACCTGAATAAGGGAGACGGTGGAAAAAAAAAATTTGAGACTCAAACAACCCAGTGTTCGGGAGAAAGCTTGGATATCACAGGGAAACGTGTTAGGCAGATCATCCTTTCCGAATGGAAATATTTGTGAGAGCTGATACAGACCCTGTACTTTTAAATAGCCTTGAAGGGTAGGAAAAACCTTTTAATATGAGCTATAGCTCAGTGATATTCACTCATGAACCTTAAATGCCACAATACTGCCGGTTTTAAAGATAATCTAAAAATATTAATGGATGGAGATCTAGAAGCAGTGCCAATTTAGACAGATTGAATAAATGGCTTTTTTTCCCCATATACAACTCAACTGAAATGAAGTACACAAGACCCTATTGCTGTCCTGTACCACCATCATTAACACATCCTCTTTTCTAATATAAACTCACACAAAAACATACATACACACGCTGTCTAAACAAGTCTACATACCTGCAAGAGGGATCCTGTGTGGGGGTCAATGACTCTGGTCTTTTTGTCCTTGCAGGATGTAGCCAGCAGGCTGCCATCTGTATTGAAAGACATGGAGAGGACGACGTCGCTATGGACACTGATGGTCTTCACTGGGTTCTTGATCACCTGCTCTGGACAGTCCAGGTTCCACATCATTATCTGCAAAGCAACACACAGGACCATGGTCACAGTTGTTTTCTCTCTGTGTAGCAAACTGAGCAGGCTGATCAATGCAGATCATTTATTACCATCTTCCAGTGTGAAGAATAACTGATGACCATGGCAATTACAATAACTAAGGTAAACTGTTAATAACATACATTAAACTGATCTAGGTCAGGAGTGTCTTCTAAGTCTTTGGCAAATTAAAATGGAAATCAACCTTTAGAAAAATTAGCTCTGTTCATACATTGATATGTAGAATCTGTGTCTAAGTACTCCTTTTTATCGTATGTTGAGAGTTTTGCTGCTATAAATACAATGCATATAAGTATAACATTTGCTATTTACTACAGTTCTTACTACTACTTTACATTTCTGATCTCACATTATTAAACCATTTTTGTTTAAGTACTGATGCAGTACTCGAAGCAATAATATAGAATCAGATATTTTTCGTCATATTTCTTTAATCCACCACTTAACTTATACTGTAAGTAGGATATAGGAATTAGCATGATCTTATAAAAAATGAAAAAGCTAAGGTGACACCTGTTGTTATTCTACACCAATAAAACTCCAGAATTAAAAACCAAATCACAGAATTGATTTTGCTGATGAGAAGCTCAGTATCAATTTCAGCTTTGTAAAACAGAGGAATGTACATGAGTGAGGTCAATCACACATGAAGAGTGAGATGAAATACTTACCTTATAGTCATATGCAGTACTGAAGAGCACATTGTTAGCAGTGGGGTGCCACTCAATAAGCCCCACTCTCCGGGAGTGACCCTGAAGCTCTTTCCTGGGAACGGTGATATTTTTCAACACCCCATGCTTTGGAATGTCCCAGATTTTAACCTGTGAACCCAAAGACACAACCAGTTAATATCTTACATTCATAAATTACATACAAGTTACAAGGTGCATTGTCTTTGGCTTCCTTGTAAAAATGTTATTTTGTGAAAGTTACCTGTAAAATTCTAAAGGTGCAAAATCAGGACGACAATGACAAGTAATCAAAAGAGAAATGAAAAAAAGTTTCCACTGAAGAAAATATTCCACAGGATTTTAATAGGAGTTAGAAAAAAGCTTTGGAAGGCATTGCGTGACACATCTTTGTGAGCTGGGTGATGACATAATGTTTGGAAAAGGGAACGATCCTTTATTTTTAAGGTTCCAGCTATGACAGGCAGCTGAAATAAAAGGGCTTCTATGCACTGCAGAAATCACTTAAATACTATTTCTATGGGAAGTTTATATTGTAGTACAGTAATATGATCCATCTGGCAAAGACCGTCTTTGGGAAGTTTATTTTATCCAGACTGCTTTATGATTGTTTTTTTCCAGGCAACAAAAATGTATATCAGAAACAAATTGCCATGTAATTTGCAATTTGTCCCTGAAGGGTATGACCTATATTTAATAGTTACAAACCACTCATTGAGATTATGAAATTAATTATTTATTTTACAAGTAAAAGATAGGGCATGCACTGGCTTTTGCTGAAGCATGAGAAAAAACAAAAATCTTGGATGACAATTCAGATTTCTAACTATAAGTTAACTTCATAGTTTCTGTGTTATGTCTCTAAGGCCAAGTGGATTGAACTGTTAAAGTTCTGTCTCACAATGCAAAGCTGATGAAACTTCAATTTATCTACACCTCACAGTCAGACTATCATACACAGCACCTGAGTGATGAGACAAGCTTAGTTTTAAAAAAAAAATACATAGGGTATATGAAATGGCTTTTTTAATAGTGAAATGTAGCTTAGACTGGCATGGCGGGACAGTGGTTAGCATTGCTTCCTTGCAGAGGTGGGGTCCAGGGGTCAGTTCCTGGGGTGCTATATGCATGGAGTTTGTATGATTTCCCTGTGTTCATGTGGGTTTCCTCCAAGTGCTTCAGTTTCTATAAACATAGTGGTAGGTTAATTGGCTTCTGGAGACAACTGGTGAGAGAGTGTATGTGTTTGTGTCTTTGTGTGCCCTGTGACCCATCCAGGGTGTACCCTGCCTTGTGCCGATTGCTTTGTGGTTAAGGTTTCGGCTTCCCAGGGACCCTATATTGGATAAAGTGGTTAGAAAATTGATGGATATCAAGCTTAAGTCTTGACTTAGTTTTGTTCTAGGATACCAGATCTTCCCTTAGGGTGGGATTTGCCATCACTGGTTCAGGAGAGCTGTAATCAGGCAGGTCTTGAATTTATCCATTAAATCATCAATCTAAAGAGTAAAGAGTTGGAGGCATTTGATCAAATTAAGTTAATTAACTGGTTCCATTAAGTTGGTAATGGCCAAATAGTGTCCTTGGGAGCTTCAGGATGTTGGTATTTTAATCTCAAATTATCCTCTACTATTTAAGTGAAATAATTACCTGCTTAAACTGTTAAAAAGACATTTTATCAAGACTCTGGAAACTACTAATTGAAAAGGTGACCCATGAGCTCCACAGTGTAGCACAAGGTTTTACAGTTCTGAACGGACAGCTAATAAAGAGTATGTGTCAGGTCAGTTTGAATTGCTTTTAAACATTTCAGAATAGAATACTTAACTGCTTCTGAGTTACTGATTTTAGGACTATTCTGCTTGACAGAAAGAGAATCGATTAATTAGCAGAATTGGTTACCCAGAAGCTATCCTGGAATGCAAAGTGCGCAAGCAGGGCTATATAATAATAATTAATAAATATTCCTTACACTTATATAGCACTTTTCTGAACACACCACTCAAAGTGCTTTACAGGTAATGGGGACTCCCCTCCACTACCACCAGTGTGTAGCCCCACCTGGATGATGCGATGGCAGCCATAGTGTACCAGTAAGCTCACCACACATCAGCTATCAGTGGGGAGGAGGACAGAGTAATGAAGCCAATTCATAGAGGGGGATTATTAGGAGGGCATTACTGGTAAAGGCCAATGGGAAATTGCTGGATGCTGGGGTAACATCCCTACTCTTTTCGAGAAACATCCTGGGATTTTTAATGACCACAGAGAGTCAGGACCTCGGTTTTAGGTCTCTTCCAAAGGAGGACACCTTTTTATAATATAGTGTCCCCATCTCTCTACTGGGGCATAAGGACACACACAGACTGCAGGGTGACCACCCATACTGGTCTCTCTAACATCTCTTCCAGCAGCAACCTTACTTTATCCCCGGAGGTCCCCCATTCAGGTACTGACCACACCTGCTGAGCTTCAGTGTGTTGCCAGTTGAGAGTTGGACAGGATAAGATATCATGGACAGAAAGCCAGTCCGTCACCGGACTTGCATACAATGAAAATTCTGAGACAAGAGGTAGCCAGTATATTTTTGGAAGGTGGGGAAAAATGGAGCCTTCAGCAAAAATCAATAAGAATATGAGGGTACGGATGTTGTGAGACCCGCCTTGCACCAGGTTGCTCCTGTTCGTGGCCTGAGGGCATAGGTTTCTACACCAACTTCGTCCGACCCCCCTGAGCCTGGGCTAACCTCCATGTTGCCCTTTTTACCACTACGCTTAGGGTGGGTCTTATCTGCTCTCCTTCTCATTCCACGGCTTGCCCTTCCGACATCCGTGACAGTGCCTCTTCATGTTGAAATGAACTCAGAACCCAGGAGCTGCAAGGCAGCAGTGCTAACCTGCAAACCACCTGCATATCTGTGGAGCACAGCTGCCAAGAAAGAGGAGTCATATGAAAAAAAGAACAAATCTGTGTGTGGGGGGGGGGATATCTATTTCTAACAGCATGGAAAACAGCATATCTTACTGTGGTATCCTCTGAGCAGGAAGCTATGCAGTAATCATCGAAGGGATTCCACTTGACATCCAACACATTTCCCTTGTGACCAGACACGCGTGGGTGGAGAGGGTCGACTTTTCCTGTCTAAGAAGAAAAAAGGAAAGAGAACGTGAGACAACTGGTAATATGAAGCAAAGCATGAAAGCTCCATTTTATGCTTTGTTGTCCTCTTCAATGATAAACTATTTCATAACATAATGTTTGTGTATTACTATAAAATCAGAATTAAAGCAATTAACAGAATAAAAACATATTATTTTTGTAATGCAGAAAGAGGCTGAAGCTGGTATTTGAAGTTGACTATAATGTAGCCAATGTTACATACTGCATATTTATAATGTTTTATAAAGAACAGTATAGCAGTATAACAGCAGACAGGGCAAATACATGACATCATTCAAATCACAATAGGAAAGGTCTGATTACAAAATGTGTCAGTGTAAATTTGATGGAAAATTCCAAAAAGGTTATATCAAAAGACCTAGCTGCAATTTAATTTGCACATGGACTTTCCTTCATCTGAAGAAATAAAAATAATAATTATCAGGATATTTCTGGTTGGAATGTTTAGACTAAAATGCTATTTAAAGAAATAATTCCATCGCATGTGGCAAACTTAAATGCTACCCATATAAACCATTCCTATAACGGACATACAGTACGGTATAAAACACAAAGTCACTTCTGTTCTCTAGCCTTCCTTAACTTTAACCTTCATTTTTGTAGGACAGACATGTGCAGTCCAGGATTTGAAAAGATAGGGATGGGTTTTGGATTTGGCCGAGTGGCATTACAAACACAGGATTCAGTCCACAGTGTTGACTTCAAAAATGCCTTTGAGGATTTTCAATACATGAATCAGGTCCCTTCATAGCTCAAGACTAAAAAGATTTCTAAGAACATAAGAAAAATCACAAATGAAAGGAGGCCACTCAGCCTAAATTATTTTATTTTTAGATGAAATTAATTTGTGGATTTTACTTTGTCATTTTTGTTTGAAAGAAGCAATAATATGGGCTACGGCATCATGGCTGGGCAGCTTGTTCCAGTATCCCACAACCCTTTCCATAGAGAAGTGCACTCTGTTCTCAGTTTTAAATGCACTACCCTGTAGTTTCCATTTGTGTCCTCTTATTTGTGAAGATTCAAGGAAAATGTGGTTTCACAACCCGTTGCAAGCAGAATCAATTTTTCTGTGCGTTGCACTTAATAATAAAGCTGTGTTTTTTAAATCCATTCCATTTTCCATTTTCCATCCAATTTCTAACTGCTTCAACTATTTCAGGGACGTTGGGGAGCTGGGCCCTATCTTTGCAGGCCACAGCCACAAGGCAAGTAACACCCTGGATGGGATGCCAGTCCATTACAGGACACACACATACATTTCAAATTACTGTCAAACTGCAAGATCTACTGTACATAAATATAATTCTGAAAACAGCATTACCTTTTTTGGTTTAAATGGAAATTTTATGAAAGATGAGATGCAGAAGAAACAGCTCTCAGGAATTCCAACTTGCAATACTGCAAGAACAGTGTCTAAGAAACTGACATTGTGAAAGAGGCCACTGGAAGAAAGTTACGGTTGAAAGCTACATCTTGGTAGCTTCATGAAACATTAATAACCCTGCCTTGTTCTACACAGTCTGTGCCAACAAACATTCTTTGATTGTGTTTGGGATAGACGTATTGCAGGCATAATTTCAAAAGGAGAGTGACAGTATTACAATGTTTCGGACACACCGGAGACACAACATTTTGGCTGTGGAGCCATGGAGCCTGAACAATCCAAATACATACAGCTTTTGAATACGTTTTAAGGGTCAGGTATGTGTTAAGCATCAGAAACTCATTCTTTTATTTTATTTTTTTTGCTTTTTAAACATTTTGCAAGCATTGTCATGACTGGATCCAAAAGTTTTCTTGAAAAAAGGTGCCATATGGAGGTCAATAACAGGATTATTGTGTATGCCCACCCACACACAACCTTAATGAGCAGAGATAAACACATTCCATAATACTTTACAAGGTATGTATAAAAGATCCAGCTGTCATAAGAAACCACTTGTCCTTTAATGCCCAGCTCAATATCATAGATTAGTCACAGCTTACTTAAAAGCTTCAGGTGGGATCTTTATCAGGGTGATGCAATTAAGACCAGAGACAGCTCTATGATTAAAAGCTTCAGAATACTAGGAGTGGGAGAGTAATAAATTTCCTCTTGCCGACATAACCTAGTTGATAATGTAGGTGTTGTCTGACAGGAGTTATCATAAAAAGGCACAATAACTGAGTCATCTCAGGTATTCATTTTTCTTGTGCTTTTTCGTCAAGGGATGAGACATTATGACATTGCTAAACAGGTATGCAACTCTCATGCAAACTGAGGGAAAGAGAAATAACATTTTTTTTAATGAGGGACAGACAGATCTCTTGGTGTACCACACACAGGTGGTTCACTTAAAACGTCAGTCATAGCCTGAAAAAAAAAACACATGATGTTGTATCTGTGGCTAGACTAGACTGAAGAAATGTTGTATCTGTGTTCAGACTAGACTGAATCTGACCCAAACCACTTAGCACATGTACTGATGGTAAATTCTATAGGTTTTACCCAGCCTTTGGCTAAAAAATGCATGCTGAGTTTCAAAATAAAGTCACCATTCTATTCATGCATTTATGTTCTTAGAGAAATGAAGTACACAGATGTTGAATATTGAGCAAAGATGTTTGGGGTCATTTTAAACTACCTGATCATTCATGACTGACTGTGATACAGTCAAGTAGCTTTGACTGCCGTGTAACAATTAAATCACCTCATTACCGAGAGCTCTGACTGAGTAAAAGGGATGAGATTATTTAACCTGCTGATTGTCATGCTGGTTAAAAATCAAGAAAAAGCAAAGAACTAAACCAACATGCCCCACCTGACAAGACAACAACATCAGAAAGTGCAGTGCAAACATGCAGAACAATATATTAATTGGAGACCAATCAATGGGGAGGTCCAATTGTAATGATCTGTGCAAAAAGCATTTCTTCCAGGCATGGACAGTCCTCGTAATAGACAGCTGGTGTATCTACAGGTTTTCTAGTTCTTTTCAAAGCACCAGCATCTGAAGTGCTGGGATAAGTTTTTTAATTGGTTCTATGTATGTATTAATGAGATGATTTAAGCTAATGTTTCCATGATATTAAAATCCTGCCAACAAACCAGCCTTCCACAAAGAGGACAGTCCATTCCCTGGCTGAATTCCTACAGAACAGCATTTCTGTAGCACAATGTGAGATCATCTCCTGAGATCCCACTGGCTCCCCTTCCTACAAGCTCACCCTGACATAACAACATTTCAGCAGGACAACACTTCATGCTCCTCATGTAATAACAACTTTCTTGCAAGATGATAATATGACAGCTATGCAGTGGATATCTTACTTGCCACATGTCAGCCCCACTGAACAGTTTTGGATAACAAAAGATTGGATAGCTGGGATAATGTGGGATTTAGGGCTCAGAGACCAGGGAACAGGCAAATGCTTTACTTGATGGCAAGAGAGGAATGGGGCATAGACCCTTACAACAGTTTTTCCAATCTGGTGCAATGCATTCACATCACAGACATATAGTATGTATTTCTTCCAGTAGTGGCCACACATGTTGCTAGCCTGAGGCTTTCACAGAAGGCTGACTTCCTGTTGACAAATGATAACTAGTGTAATTAATTAACCTATCCCATATCGGTCAATTCAGCTTTTCCTCCTGCCCTTCCCCTTTGAAAGTTGACATTGAAACATATCAGAATTTAATTCTTTTGACATGTAAATAACATTGCAGGAATGCAAATAATGGCTCATAACAAGACATAATTTCAGTTCAGTGCTAAAAGCAGAATTCCAGATAGAGAGAAGTAATGTGAAAATCATGGATGACAACAAAAAGGACTTGCAAACTGATAAAGACTTTCTGCACATGCAGTTACAGTGGTCTTGGTCTGTTTGTAAAATTTTATTTTACAATATTGTTTTTATGCTGATTTATCATGTTGAGTAGTGTTGCGTAGTAAACGTAGTTGCGTAGTAAACTGTGACACAGCAGAGCCTATATCTGGAAGCATCTGTCTTGATACAGTGCAGAAAATCACAGTGAAGGCTTGATTACCCCAATGAACCACTGGAAAAATTGCAAAAATAGCAATTCTCCATAGCAAAAATTCATCAGGGTAACCTTCCAGCTAAGGTCCTGAGAGAGATTCCAGTTAGTCCCCAGAAAAGCCTGGAAAAAACTTTGCAGAAAATGTAGTGAGTACTTTAATTACATATGGCTTCCCCAATTCCCCCCATGCATATTCTTGAATATTTAGTTAATATGAGCACTGACTGCCATTATTGTAATCTCATTTTTAATGGCATTTTAAAATGGGGTGCATTCTTGAAAAGAATGGACTGAGGTTTTATCTCCTCCATCAGAAGAATGTGGGAACCCCATCTTTACAGGACGTTTGTGGTCTAATCTCAATTTGTGCTGAGCTGTTGGAACTCTGCATGGTATAGGATTCAATCAATTATTTTTGTTACCGAATGAACTAGCATTTTCTTCTATTTTCATTGCCAACTTTAATGTCAGGATTTATCTAATTAAACATATGCCATTGTCATGTACACTGATTCGTCAAACGGAACAAGTAACGGAGCTCAATGAAACAAGTATAATGTACATTGTAAATGTTCTTCAAAGGACATAGAAGCAAGGCAATGCAAACACAAAGCTGCTGTGTTTTCTTGTCAAACTGGAGGACATTGTACCATCAGTGCTTGGTTTATCCTTGATAAAGGGCTTGTTTGTGTCTGTGGTGATCCAGTACAGTATTCTTCAGAACAGGCTGTATCCAAAAACCCTTTTTGTAAATCTGATTTCTGGGGGTGGCTCAGTGAACTGAAGTGATGACATATGCTATGAGTTAATTCTTTCTGAAACTTGAATTTTGAGAAGTATTTTGGATCCAAACTAATTTGGCTGCTTAATTATTGAAGAAGAAGTATATTATTGCACAGGAAAAATTACAAGTATAGATTGTTTTTAAGAAAGAGACAATTATGGACTATGTGCTATATACGATGTATAATTATACAATATGTTTATTTCCATTCCTGCAGTGTTATGACTATGAGTGAGAGGTTGCTTTTAAGATATAATTACCCTGTCATAAATCAATTCCTCATTCCTGAGCTCAGTTGTATTAGTTGCACAGTAACCTTGTAAAGAGGATTGTACCACCCAATGAAGGGTAACATAATGAAGAACACTCAGCGATTTGTGACCTTTATGCTCATCTGGAGATAAGCTGAAACTTAAACAGTAATATCTAGTTTGATCTTTGTGAGAGCATAATTATAGGAGTAATTCAGCAAAAATATTGCACCTCGGCCATGATAAAACAGGGACAGTTTTCTAAAGCCTGTTTTTCTTACATGGTGAAGAGATATGACAAGGAAAGCTCCTCCTCCAGCGCACTCTGTGATGACAGCAATGAACTTGGGGTTGACTGCACAGAAGTGGTTGTCATGGACACTCCTGGTGATTGGCACCCCATCGTAGCAGTTCTCTTTGGTGGCAGGCTTACCAAACACATGGCGAAATTTGGAGCTTCGGTACTGAGGGCGCCATGTCATCTGAAAGAAAAGACAGACATCAGCTGGTTTTCTGAGAATCCGAGTGGGTACCATTGGTATGAATCAATACACATGCTGCAAAGGACCACAGATCACAGTGGCTTGTAGCTGCATTTAGCACTGGTGTGTTTGCCTTAAAAGTTGCAAATTAGAGCATGCAGTTCTGCAAAAGTAACACAAGACTTAAAAACACCAGGGACTGTTGTAAACATTTAAAAATATGACAGAACATTCACATTGCATTTTCTTAATGTATTAGAAACTGTGCCATCAAAGTGACAAAGCAAAGTAAATCTGATGTCTTGGAAATGATAATACTAATACTTTTAAGTATATTCCTGCAAACAAACCCCAAAAAACATTGATGGGTCATTATTCTCTGAATTTGTGACACCAGCATTTTTTGTCATTGAGTAGATTGAAAGAAGAAAGCAGAGGTCAGTAAAGTTAGAGAATTTGTAGTCAGGTACATTATGAACCTGACCATATCGTAAGATGGGAAAGTCAAGAAAATCACATTGACTGTAATAACTCAAGATGTCCTGAACTGAAGGAACCTTGGGAGAAGTCAATACGTCCACTTTTCAGGCCCGATGTGACAGTTAATCTATTTATCTTTAAGGGTTGAAATGCTCTGATCACATCTATTGGTGTAGTGTGAATGAGGCCAGCAGAGTGAGAATATGAGCCTAGGGTCATTCCTGATGACAGAACACGACATAATATTAATCTGCTCCACCAACCAGCCCTTTTGTGAGAGTACCCACGTCATCTGAAGGACTTTGGCACAGCAAATGGAAATTTCCCAACCTCAGACAACATACAGGACTGTGGGTGGTGTCTTTCTTGTGCCATTAATAATTATTGATGGCAGTTTTCCAATAAATCTGACAGAAGTTAACACAGGTAATCTCTGAAAAAAGAAGCCTTATTGGAAATGATGGGGAAACCTGCAGAGGACTGTACTGACAGTCTTGTGTGTGAGAAGCGTTTTTGTGAAGCACAACAGTATTTCCTATATCTAGTACTATAGGGCACACACAAACAACTCTGTTCTGTATCCCATCAATCCCTGAGGTAGTGGAGGCTACCCTCTGTCCTTGAAGATAGAAATACTTTCTGGTTTCTCTTCCAACCTGGGCTCCTTATTTACTTGACTGAACCAATTATTTCTTAAAAAGAACAAATTAAAGATATTTTACTCATTTCAAAGAAAGCAGGACTACAAAACAATCAGGGTTGCCCACTGCTGTCAGAGACAATCATTTTATAATCTACATGACCTAATGCTGCACTTAAAAGAATCAAATGGACAAATACTGAAAATTGCTGTGAATGAATAATTGTGCAACACGCTCATACAACCCACACTCCCTGATTCGATTCTGAGCACAGGGAACTGGCATCTAGTTCTTCCACAGCCCAACAGCCATTTTCAAAACATGTTTTAGAACCTGAAGTGAATTACAACCTGTGCTTAGTTGCAGACACTGTCACCGGGTCTCTGCAACTAATGTAGGATTGGCCATAACTGCTCTACACAACATACTGAAAGCTAGTGCAGTCTGTGGAACTGTAGGTGTACACGCCCTATCTCCAATCTGCACACTGTGCTGTGTTACACAAGCTCAGACAGGCACCCTGCCTGTAGGAGAATAGCCAACTACAGAAACCCTGAGCCAAATTGCTCAAACCATCTGGAGAACGCCCACATCAACCTTGAACTGCACACTTCAATCCACTCAAGTAGCAAAAAAGCAAGAGAGAAGGTGAAAAAACGACAGACTGTGACCTTGCAATTACCTTTAACATTACCTTCTTTGAAAAAAAAAACTTTCACTGCAAGAGGTGAAGTATACGTTTTCTCTTTGATTCATAAATCTTTTCATAAGCAATAATTTTGGCTTACAAATAACATCTCATTTCCTTACAATTGGTAGGATACTAGAAGGCCCAGGAGATTTTATAATCATGAGTTTCCAGTACCCAAAATACTTCTGAAGTTTCTACGTCAACACAATTTTATACAGAACATTGTCCTTCCTGTGCTTGGGGAATGTTGTTGACTTCCTCCTGAGTGGACTACTCATTTAAAATATAAGTCATTATCCTTTCATTGTCTAGAAGCCTCCCATTATTATCCCACATGCATTTAACTTCATCATTTACTGCACTTTTGCTGTCATAAATCTAAAAGCTTTTATTATTTATTAATTAATGCCTTGATGGCAACATTCTTTTTTCCCCTCTCTTTGGCCTTTCCAATTTCGTTAACAAGGTCCACTTATTTTTTTTAAATTTTGATGATAAAATTATTTGTTTTATTTTTCCATACATCGTTCTTAATTGATTTGTGAAACCGTTTAGGATACCATTTTTTTAATTTCTTACTCTTTGGATAAATTTGGTCTCCACATTAAGGTGAATCTCTTAAACTGTTGGCATAGAGTCTTAACTTATTCCACATCTATTCTGCCCCCATTCTATTTCTCTTACGCTCTGTCTCATTCCCTACAAGAAAGTGTGCTTTGTTTTGATTTTAACTTAAAAATGTCAGTTTCCACAAACTGTACACTTCAAACATCGGCATACTGTGATTACAGTTCCCTCATGGCTCTCTTTGTGCTGTTTGGATCACAGTCTTAATTGTTGGAAAAATGGGATCAATATAAAGCAGTCATTATCAATGAAGATAGCACACCTAAAGGAGGCTCCACAGCTGAAACATTGTGTTTGTTTTCTTCTCTTTTCAGCATTGAATAAACCTTTACCTGTTCCTTCGCAGCCTACACATGCTGATGCAGCTACAGTACCTATTCTAAAGTCATTATCAATGTCCGCCATTTCGGTTTCTTTATTCATTTCGTTGTTCTATAATCTTCCCCCATAAAAAAAAACTGTTGTTCTTTTGCATTGAAATTCTTGTTTTGTTATAGAATGTTGAATTCTTGTTTATATCTGAATTTTTGCATGAAAAGTTTGGGCACCCATGGTCAAATTGGATGTTTCATAGAATCTCTAAGTGAAAAAAAGTTAACACAACCTCTGCTGGGTATAAACGTAGTACACAGTTACTCTTTATTTGCTGAATTTAACAGTTATAAAATATAAAACAGTGAATGTGGCATACAACTGTATGCAGGGCTTCACCTCCCCTCACCTAACTCTCCCATCCCTCTGGAACATCATACAGTATATCCACCAATCTTGTATACATCCCCATCAATTTCAGACAGCCATGTTTCTGTGATTACGACATCAAAACGTCCTGCTCATGTGTACCTTCTATCTAACATTCTTCTACACAAATGTTCTTAACACAAATTTCTTAACACAAATGTTCAGAAACATTTTTCTAATTAATCAATGTGCATTTTTATTTATGTAGTGCCTTTTGATGGTAGGTACTAGCCAAAAGTACCTACTAGTACTTTTTTTAGCAGCTACTGTATATCAGCCTACAGCTCACAACTGGAAACCTACTGAAGCTAAGCAGGTGTGAGCCTGGTCAGTACCTGGATAGGAGAAAAACCTAGAAAGTTGCTGCTGGAAGTGGTGTTAGTGGGGCCAGTAGGGGGTGCTCATCCTATGTCCTGTGTGGGTCCCAGTATAGTGACGGGGACACTATGCTATAAAAAGGCACTGTCTTTCAAATGAGATGTAAAACCGGGGTCCTGACTCTCTGTGGTCATTAAAAATCCCAGGGCATTTCTTGAAAAGAGTAGGGATGTTACTTCCTATTGGCCTTTACTAGTCTCCTAATAATAGGCCTCCTAATAATACCCATCATTGAACTGGCTTTATCACTCTGTTCTCTTCCCCACTGACAGCTGGCATGTGGTGGGTGTACTGGCACTGCCATCGCATCATCCAGGTGGGTTCTACACATTGGTAGTGGTGGACAGGAGCCCCCATTAACTGTGAAGCACTTTGAGTGGAGTGTGCGGAAAAGCACTATATAAGTGTATGGAATGATGATGATGATTATTATTATTAGGCTACATATGGGGATATGAATGTGCAATTCTAGAATACAATGAAACAAATAAGTCAAGCGGAATGAATGATGTTGTGTGAGTTAATCCCTTCTAAAGCACTGTAGGCCTCATGTCTAAGCAGACACAGCTGTTCTAATCCCTTTTCAAAACCACCACCTCATTTGTATTGTTTACGAGCCTGTGACAAACCCTCTTAACAATATGGTTATCCTGCCATATAAACAAATACACATATTTCATTAAGAACTGGAACTCCCTAGAAGGAATCAATGTTTTGCATAGGCCAAATGAACATGGTGAAAATCTGATTGAATCTTTTGTTTGCACATCATTAAAATGTAAAGTCTTTCACACACCTGAGTGCCTCACAAGGCTGAGGTGAACCTTGCTTCAGCAGCATGAAGTAGGACGACTGTAACATTGTCTGGGTGGGATGCTTATTTCAAATATTGGTTTAGGGGGCAAATTTTGGGCAGCACAGTGGAAAGCATTTCTGCATGGCAGCGCTGGGATCCTGTGTTCAGTACTAGCCCTGGGGTCTTATATGTGTGGAGTTTGCATGTTCTCCCCAAGTTTGTGTGGGTTTCTTCCCACAGTCTAAAAGTATACTGGTAGGCAACTTGGCTTCTGGGAAAATTGGCGTTAGTGTGTGCATGTGCATATCTGTGTGTGCTCTACAATGGACTGGTGTCCTGTCCAGGGTGTACCCCACCTTGCTGAGATAGGCTCTGGCTCCCCTGTGACCCCATAGTGGATGAAGCAGTTAGAAACTGCTGGATGGATGGATAGTCAAACTTTCCCAAAGCAACATGCTGAAAGAAGACATTTTGTCATGAACAGAGACAGATATCTTAATTTATATGCCCTAAACAGGTTAATAATAGTAATGATGGTGATGATGATATGATGTAGCTCCCACCGGGAGTATGTGAACGCAGCCAAAATACTCCAATTCACTCACCACACATCATCTCTCAGTCGGGCGGAGAACAGAGAGATGAAGCCAATTCATAGTTAGGGATTATTAGGAGGACATAATTAGTAAAGGCCAGGGAGGGAATTTGGCTAGGACAAGGGAGTAGCATCCCTATTCTTTTTGAGAATCACCTGGGATTTTTAATGACCACTGAGAGTCAGGACCTCAGTTTTACATCTCATCGGAAGGACAGTGATTTTTTTTTTTACCGTATAGTGTCCCCAACATTTTACTGGCACATTAGATCCCACCGCAGAGTGAGCGCCCCCTACTGGTACCACTAACACCTCTTCTGGCAGCAGCTAGCTTTCCCAGGAGGTCTCCTATCCAGGTACACGCCAGGCTCACAACTGTACATACCGTTTTGAACAAAGTGCAATGCTCGCATTTGAATATGTTGACACTTATTCACAATAAAATCAATCAGTTTTATATGTCAGATAAATAAATCCCTGTGCAACATAACATGCTATATGCTATTGGAATCTTACATGACTACTTGTTCCAAACAAGTCTGAGAAATCCACGAAGGCAGTTTCTCAATTACTTCAACACTTCTATCAAGTGTATATGATAAAAATGAAATCTAATCGGCAATTAGCCCTGCAATTTCTTAATTTGTTTGTACAAATAGCACAGTTACAAATACAATGGTATACCAAATTTCAACCACAATCTCCATTTCAATTAAACTTTAAAAGCAATTAATTGTACATTATTTTATTTGATTGCACCACAGAATGTTCTTTAGTTTTAGGTACACTGTCTAATTGAAGAGCCTACTTCTCATATACTACAGTACATACAAGCTAATGCCTTCAGCATGCCAGAACCAAGGCAAACAGAGCACAAACCTTTCAAATGCACATTGCATGAAAATCTGAAAAGAAAACTATAAATGAATGAATCCCGATCTTCAATAAAAAGAAACCCTCTCAGTTGGCACTTTTACAGTCCATCCTCCAAAATCCCCCATGGACAGATATGAGTTTCTAAAAAAAGATATCAACCTTGTTCACTAACCGAAACCACAGGATTAGGTTACATACGTAAAAGCAATAAAACTGAAGGGCACATCACTTTGAATATCAATAAATGGAAAGCAAAACATATTTTGACATACAAGGCCTGTTTTTGATCAAAGTGGACACAGGAGTCTACATGTGTCTATATGGCATAGGCCAAATAAGTAGAATCAGTTTTAAACTGACCAAATACAGTTTATGGCTAATACCACTTCTTTATTTAAACTTAGAACCAACACATTTATATTATATTATATATATAACACTGCATGTTTATATTATATTATACTATATTATATTATATACAGTGGTGTGAAAAAGTGTTTGCCCCCTTCCTGATTTCTTATTTTTTTGCATGTTTGTCACACTGAAATGTTTCAGATCATCAAACAAATTGAAATATTAGACAAAGATAACACAAGTAAACACAAAATGGAGTTTTTAAATGAAGGTTTTTATTATTAAGGGAAAAAAAATCCAAACCTACATGGCCCTGTGTGAAAAAGTGATTGCCCCCCCCCTGTTAAAACATAAATCAACTGTGGTTTATCACATCTTTGGAAAGCTGATTTCAATTTCTCTAGCCACACCCAGGCCTGATTACTGCCACACCTGTTCTCAATCAAGAAATCACTTAAAGAGGACCTGCCTGACAAAGTGAAGTAGACCAAAAGATCCTCAGAAGCTAGACATCATGCTGCAATCCAAACAAATTCAGTAACAAATGAGAGAGTAATTGAAATTTATCAGTCTGGAAAAGGTTATAAAGCCATTTCTAAAGCTTTGGGACTCCAGCGAACCACAGTGAGAGCCATTATCCACAAATTGCGAAAACATGGAACAGTGGTGAACCTTCCCAGGAGTGGCCGGCCGACCAAAATTACCCCACGAGCGCAGCGACGACTCATCCAAGGTCAGAAAAAACTCCACAACAACATCAAAACAACTGCAGGCTTCACTTGCCTCAGTTAAGGTCAGTGTTCATGACTCCACCATAAGAAAGAGACTGGGCAAAAATGGCCTGCATGGCAGAGTTCCAAGACAAAAACCACTGCCGAGCAAAAAGAACATAAAGGCTCATCTAAGTTTTGCCAGAAAACATCTTGATGATCCCCAAGACTTCTGGGGAAAATACTCTGTGGACTGACGAGTCAAAAGTTGAACTTTTTGGAAGGTGTGTGTCCCATTACGTCTGGCTTAAAAGTAACACAGCATTTCAGAAAAGGAACATCATACCAACAGTAAAATATGGTGGTGGTAGTGTGATGGTCTAGGGCTGTTTTGCTGCTTCAGGACCTGGAAGACTTGCTGTGGTAAATGGAACCATGAATCTGCTGTCTACTAAAAAATCCTGAAGGAGAATGTCCAGCCATCTGTTGAACCTCAAGCTGAAGTGCACTTGGGTTCTGCAGCAGGACAATGATCCAAAACACACCAGCAAGTCAACCTCTGAATGGCTTAAGAAAAAAAAATTAAGACTTTTGAGTGGCCTAGTCAAAGTCCCGACCTGAATCCGATTGAGATGTTGTGGCATGACCTTAAAAAAGCGGTTAAGGCTCGAAAACCCTCCAATGTGGCTGAATTACAACAATTCTCAGTGGGCCAAAATTCCTCCACAGCGCTGTAAAAGACTCATTGCCAGTAATCGCAAATGCTTGATTGCAGTTGTTGCTGCTAAGGGTGGCCCAACCAGTTATTAGGTTTAGGGGGCAATCACTTTTTCACACAGGGCCATGTAGGTTTGGATTTTTTTTTCCCCTTAATAATAAAAACCTTCATTTAAAAACTGCATTTTGTGTTAACTTGTGTTATCTTTGTCTAATATTTCAATTTGTTTGATCTGAAACATTTCAGTGTGACAAACATGCAAAAAAATAAGAAATCAGGAAGGGGGCAAACACTTCCTCACACCACTGTACATGCTATGCTTTTATTTAGGAGGGCACAGTGGCATAGTGGTCAGCATTGATGTCTCTCAGCACTGGGGCTCTGGGTTCAGTTGCTGAGGTGCTATCTGCATGGAGTTTGTATGTTCTGCCCATGTGGGTTTGTGTGGGTTTGCTCCAGGTGCTCTGGTTTCTTCCCACAGTTCAAAGACAAACTAGCAGGTTAACTGGCTTCTGGGAAAACTGTGTCTGGTGTGAATGTGCACATGCATGTGTGACTTACTGGTGACCCATTCAGGTTGTATCCTGCCTTGTGCCCCTTGCTCTGCCTCCCTCGCAAATGCTGAATTGCATAAAGCGGTTAGAAGATGGATGGATGGATGGATATTTTTATATAATTCCTTTAATATCATAACCTTTCCTGTTTAACCCTCTTCGCCACAAAGGCCAATACAATCTAAATTGCACAAGACACACCTTTTCATATGTGTGTTGTGTCATAGGAAAATACTGTAAAAGTGCTACTGAAACTTTCCAGAGGAACCAAAGGTCTACAAACATTTTATCCAGTTTCCTTATTGTTCACCCTCGTAATAACATGTGACAAATAAAATGTGTTTGGTTGATGTAACTACTCAGAAAATCAAAATCATTTCAAGACCAAAGGAATACAAAACAACATCCATCATTCACCTCCCTCAGGTCTAAGAAGACCCATTCTTGTGACGATAAAGGTCAACATAGCATTTTATCAGAACCCTGTTCCCTTATGACTAATTTATGAAATGTTAGCATTTTTTTTATGTCAATTCATCAGCTAAACATATGGACTGCATGAAAGAAAATAAGTAATTGTGTCAAATATCTTTGAATACAAAGAGAAAAGTTTATATTGCATATTTAATGCTACATCAGTGAGGGTATTTTGAAAAGACAAGATACTTTCAAAGAAGTGGTCAGGTTTTCTTCATAACTTATTCTTCTTGGTGTGCTTTCTAGACTCTCCTCAAGAATAAAGATCAATATACTACCATTGTTTGATGCATTCATCACACGCAGTCAAAATTTAATGCAAAACAGCAAACAAGTGCAAAGTGCTTTCTGCCTGTTCATATCGATTAAATGAAATGTTTTTTCCTGTTCAAACATTCATGAAGCCTCTGCAGAGAACACTGTGCATGCTGAATGACCTTGGTTCCGTATATCACTGTTAGTGTCATTACCCAATTTACAGGAGCTCTTCCAAGATTCCTCTTCAGACATTTGCTCTCATATATACCCTTCATGCAAGAATATCCAGAGACACATTCTTTTTTCTTGTACTACAGCAATCTCTGAGCTAACATTCCTCTGACACTTCTTATTAACAATCTACAGAATTATTACACACACACACATGCAGGTTTTCTATTTGACTCCAACCAAGAAATAATAAATTCTCCTCAGAAGCAAAATCAGGCCGAAATTCAGGTTTTATGAAAAGTAATACTGTGTGGCTCTCATCTACTAAAGTTCTTGTTTCTGTCAGTTTGGAATGTACTTTCTATTACTATCAACTAGATGATTAACTACAAAAAAGGGTCTTGGTACGACTGACATTGAGCAAGATCTTAAGCAACAGAAAAAAGACATTTGGAATGGTTATATGTTGCAACCTGACCCAACTTCAGTGTGAATCTTAATAGCCTGGAATGTTCTGGTTTAGCACTTCGAAATACTGGCAAGAATTGATCAGTAGTGGTAGTAGTGGTAAATAGTAATAGCCTTAATAGGTTATAATCATTACTTACCACCAGGGGATGTTTTAACTGACCGCTCCATGTCTAAAAAATACTGTTCCTTTTTTGTAAACAATACCCTGCTCAATCCTAGTTTTAAATGTACATACTAACTGCTCAAATCTACACAGCCACCATTGAACTACATAACAAACCTATGTTTTAGTAATTAGCCACTGTAACGTGGCAACAAAAATTTAAGATAAATAAAAATAAACATTTTAATTTCAGCTTAAAATAGGTAAAATACTGTGCAGGCCTAAATGTTAGACCAACATCCTTTGATAATGCCAGGAATTAAATTTATCACTCTGAAGAACAGAAGCCATCCTTCCTGTGCAAAAGACACTGTGCAGGCTAAATGTCACATGGTCAATCCAACTCAAATTAATCTTTCACTAAAAAAACTGAGAAAAATCAGTGCATTTGAGGGTCTCCAAATGAACTTCAAGGCACAATGATTGGGATGGCTCTGTGTTGTACTTTATTCTGAATAGCAGAAAGTGAACCTCAGATAAAAATCAACAAATGTGTGGATATTTTAGGAACTAAACAAGACTGGTCAGTACAGCAGTGTGACATTCGCAATGGTTCTGTGCAGAAAAACAACACAAATTCCTCTTCCACATCCAGCAGTTGCCCGCACTTTCTCTCTCTGCCCTCCGAGTTATTTCCCTGCTCCCTGATTAGCACGGCCACTGTAATGAAAAGGGCAATAAAACCGTCAGAGAGCCTGTAATGTCGTCTCCAGCCTGTCATTCCCCACACTGCTGACACAGAACCTTTAGTGTTCGTTATAACAGAAACACAAGACCACACTGAGATGTGGAAACTGGGTAGTGGGTACTTGGGCAAGCAGAAGCTCTTTCACTCGCTAGATTTGTCTCAAAGATCTAATCCGTTCCCTGACTAATTTCAAAGCTGCGCTTAACAGCTTTCGGCTCAGTTTCATCCTGTTCTGCTCCTCCATACAAGACTCAGTCATCAAGGATCACAGGCTACAACATGAATAGTTATAATGCTGTTTGCGACCACTTGTGGATTCCTAGTCACCAATGACATACAGTAGTCCAAATTGAAAAGCCTAACTAGCCTTTACCAGCTGAACTAGTTTAATTATGAATGTCAAAGCACATGCTGAAACTAGAGAACTACTTTTTCAATTGTAACTGAATTCAAAATGAATCATATCTGTTGTATTTCCGGTATACATTTCACATGCATCTGTGTCTACGCCAATAAATTAATTTCTGGCAAATTAGGAAAAAGAACCAAATGTTCCTTAATTGTAAATGATGTTATTGATAAGGAATAAAAACTTTCCATTAGCATAAACATTATCTGCCACCATGTAGCTTAATGTTCCAATTTACAACAGTCTGAAGGCCAATCTCCCGATGTAATAAGAGAAATCTGACCCAGTGATTTACATGCCTAATAAGAGATGAATGGAAAGCAGTTTTATAAGCCAAGGCCTGTACAACAGACACAAAATGGACAATAAACCAATCCAATCTTGATATGTGAAGGTGGATAATTGTAACCAGTGCAGTATGATTCTGCTTCACAATTATGAACTTCATTAGTGCACAGCACGGCACACTAAGTACTGATCTTATTTCAGTTTGATTGAATTACCTCCCCTCATTTGCTAACTTGCTTATGGTTTTTCTTACAATCAGACAAGTTCTCTTAAGTTATGCATTTTACATCGGTGCCTCTGCACTGAGAAATGTAATGATGTTTTATACCAAACAAGCCTTTTATATATTGACTTCTGCACTGTCTCTAGGTTCACACTGAAAGGCTTCAATGGACTGGGCTCTTCACAACAGTTCATAAAGCACTACATTTAGAAAATTAACACATTGGACATCAGGCCAAGAGACCTTTCTAGTCATTTATGTAATGTCTTGCATAGTTTACTCTCAGGACAAGTCATCCTGAAAGTATTTTATGTAAGACATTAAATTAACAAACTGGATGAGCACAGTACATGCAGTGGCATAGTGATGAAGCAGTTAGGACTGCAGTCTCACAGCCTTTTGTATCCTGGGTTAAATCCAGGCTGCAGCACTGTTTGTGTGGGGTATGCATAGTCTTCCCCACATCTGCATTTGTTTTCTCTGAGTGGTTCAATTTCTTCTAACCTCCCAGTGGTATGTTGGCCATGTATGGGTTTGTATGTGTGTGTGCCCTGTGGATAACCAGGCTTCCCAATCATGGTGTAATCACCCTTTACACCCTGTGCTTCCACAATAGTCTCTAGCTTGTATCAATCCTTACCAGTGAATTGCAGGAAAATAAACAGGTGCATGGATGCGCTCTTCAGCCCAACCGTCACTATTCTGAACCTCCGTCATGTTAACATCTAACTCTTATTGACCTATAGGTAAAGAATGATTGGAAGAGTGCAGATTGAGAACATGAGAAAAGAAGAGAGAGGAGATCATTCAGACAACTCGCCCATTTGATTGTTAGACCTGGCTAAAGGTCTGATCAAGCCTTTTCTTGAAGGAAGGCAGGGCATGTCTGGGTTGCTTGTTCCAAACGCCCACAACCTTTTGTGGAGTGTCTTTCTTTTGCGTGACAGGGTAAATAACACATGGCTTTACTTTAACAGGCTTTGATTTTTCATTTTAGAAATAACCTCTATAGTAGGTATCGTTTCCAGTACTATGGCCTGTGTAATTAGATTAAAAAATGTTGATACATATGGGTGTGCATGGTTGTGTGTTCTTTTACATATTGCAACTATAGTGTGAAAGATGCCTAAACTAACCTGTAATTAATACAAAAATGGGTTTAGTTCTGTCATTCAATAATATTAGCTTATGGATTGAAATTGCATCATCGTCTTCTGGACCTATTCTCTATTGATTTTATAATTGAAATTAGTACAACATAAACCAAACTGAACCTTTTTTCTCTTAAATGCCAAGCAGGTATTGCTTTAAATAGGTGTATAAAACCTGTAGAGTTGCAGCTTTTGCAGCATAAGAGCTCCTTCACAATTTCTGGTGTTTACACCCAGCCTGCAATTCTAAGAGGGCTCAGCTGAGCCTGTGATGGTGACGTTATCCCCTAGACACACAGTTACAATTTCTCCCAGGGTGCAGGAGATGGTATCTAGTGTAGTGGAGCGTGCCGCTGTCCAGAAAGTAGTGCTTTGTAAGCTCGGAGCTCGTGAGCGACTGTGGTCGAATCCCAGCAGGGGCAGAGCAGAGCTGCACCCATCACACAATCATCATCATATCTCTTCTTGACATTTGAAGTGCTTATTAAAGGGAAACGAATATCATATCGCTTGTCCCTGCGTGACCGTAACTTTACAGTCATCTCAAGGGCACAATCCTCTGTGCAGTCTAGAGAAGGATGGATATTTTGCTGTGACTAAGACAAACACTTTTATCAATTGGAAACAAAGTTCTTCATCACCTTAACAAAGACAAAACAACCTTTGGACTTCTCTTTGCAACTGAGCGACTTTCTGCCTCAACATTCCGAGTGAGAAAACTGCTAGGAAAGCAACATCCTGCGCCACATTTTAACAGCTTTAAATAGTGATACTAATGGAGTTAGGACCAAAGAACTTCGTAGACTGATGTTTTATCCATTTTTTGACAAATTTATGACGGAATGCATGTGCCTAACTAGAGTACAATTTTCAGTATTGATTCAAATGGTCACCCATTCACTAGTGCATATCTTCAGCATTAAGGCGCAAGACAGATACAAAGATCTGTGCTGAGGTTTCAGCCCACAGGTCAGTGAAGTGGATTGTCGGAGATAAAGAAAGACTTGTGAATACGCCTGACTTGTTGTGTATTTTCATTCCCACGTCAATTAACCAGCTTGATTTGGACGATTGTAAATTTCAGCTTTATTTATTCCTTATCATCATACACACATATCTCTAATTAGTCAATGGGTTCAAATTGTGTTAAATGTATTGTGTGTCGTGTTATGTCTTTTACTTGTCTTCAGAGCAAATTTTCCATTTGGGACAATAAAAGAAATAAGTAAGACATATCGCATTTGTCTCTTGTCTATTGTTTATAAACAGAGAATAGTACATTATTATTTTTTATTTAGTATTGATGTAAATTTACTCTAAAACAAGGAGCAAATTGCATCCATGTTAGTATCTTATAGGTTTAATCAGAATAGGCCCAAAACACTATATTAAAAAAAAGCTGGTGCTTCTTCCCTATTGTGTCTAGAGTGTGAATGATAATTGCTTGTGCAAAGTCTATGTGCTTCAAGTCAGAAACTGTGCCTGAAGCAAGGTCACCGACTCCTTTTGCCTAAGAATGTATGTTACTGTTATTACATTCTAGGCTTACAAGGAAATGGGCCAATTCTACTAGGACGGAATGTAAGTGAGATGCACCAGCCTGGGCTGAGCAGTCGCCTGTGCTGTTGTGTAAGCTTTGAAATGGAAATTTGAACTTGGGGGTGTCCAGGTGATTCAGAATTTTGTCTACATTCCTGTCTGACACACCACCAAGCACTGGCTCGGTTTGTAAGACACAAGGTTCCTGGAAACCGGATCACTTTTAGACATTCAATAGCCCCCAGCTGTGTGTGATACATAAAACAAAATGACATTTATGGACACACTATAGATGATATGAAAAAAAGTGCTTGTGGTATTATGATGAGCTTACAAGCCCTCTGGACTAGAAAAGTGGCTTCTATTCTTATAGCCTGTTGTCTCCTAAGAGCTACTCAGCACAACTAGATGAAATTGAACAGCAAAGGAGTAATGACGTCATCTAAAAGGTTGGAGATGCAGCTTCAGCACAATTAATTTTGAGCACAATATCCCCAGTTGTGGGCGGCACAGTTCGCACAGCTGCCTCGCAGCGCTGGGTCCCTGGGGTTAATTCCTGAGGTGCTATCTGTGTGGCGTGGTGAGTGTGCGTGCGTGTGCCCTGTGTTGGACTGGTGTCCTGACAGACTGTACCCTGAGTACATCCGTTTCGCATAGAGATCAGCTCCAGCTCCCCCTTGACCGTGAAGTGGAGTAAGCGGTAAGAAAATAAAGGGATTAATCCCTTGTTCCAGTTCTTGTATGATAATGATACATGGAGTCCCCTTCTCACCTAAGAGCTGACTGTATCGTTAACATGATGTCAGTTTCGGCATTCTTGTTGTCTTGCTAATTAAACTGGAATTTGCACCTGGTGCTCCTGTCCAACTTAACTGATTGTTTCAATTTCTTCCAGACTATATTACCATTTGCCACTGTATATTTTTCTTGTTAAAATAAGTCCTACTGCAGGTCTATTTATTTAGCATTTTTATGTAACATCCTGGCTTTAACAGAATGAGAGATTCACTATTACCAAGAGAGTCAACCTGAGTTTATGGTGAAATATACCATGAAGGCTACAACAAAGCCCAAGCAGGGTACTGCACACCTAGTGTAAATATTTACTACACCATTTGTTGTTTTAAAGGAGGTCCTAGAGGTGAAGTCCTTGTAATGTCAACAATTTCACATCAGAGAAACACCTGTGTACAGGTAAAGCAATCGTTAATCTAATGCATTCTTCATCAGAAGGTGCTCCAGGTCAGAACAATCGGGAAAGCCAAGCTTTTTGTTTTATTTAATAACACTCTATGGAGCCTATGGAGGCTTGTGATAGAAACGCCAGAGCTGGTTTTACAACATATTCCATGAAAACACCAGGCTTACAGCACAGTTTTCAAATACTAAGACAAATCAGAGAAAGGATGGAGCAAATACTACATGAGGATTTCTGGATTTTTTTTTAATCTCACCTGCCCTCCCATTCTGGTAAAGAAAATCCTAAACATTACTGTTGCTTTCTAACACATCTGCTTTAATCCCTCTAATGAGCCTCAGAACGTAATCTGACAGCACAGTGGAAGTTTGCTATAAACTACACTTTTACAGGTTGCTCACTTACCTGCTAAGCTTTAGAAAGAAAGTGCTGCCCGGTTATCTTGGCTCACATTTCAATTGACACGCAGGACACACTTTAATGAGCAGAACCTTGAAAAGCAATGATTCGTAAGGCTGAAGCTACCCTGCAAGTACTCCGAAGTCTACTCACCCTGTCTTCGTCACGAAGATGTACTGTAAGGAACAGAAAGAGGTGGGAGGGTTAGAAAACGTGGGCGGCAATCCAGTCCAAAGTGGATTTTCACCAGTTCCCAATCATTTGTTGTAAACCTTTTCAGCGCAGGTGATGGCTGGATCCCTGAGGTGGAGAAAACAGCCTAGAGGGGAGAGTATCTTGAAGCTCCCACTTCGATATCCACAAGAAAAGATTTTGCCCACAATCTGTGAGCATGCAACATTGCACGGGCAAATGCAGAGAGCTCTGAGGCAGGCAGTGACTACGCGAGTCTGCGAGTGTGTGTACACTTCTGGATGGGAGGTTCTTAGCCCTGCAGTAAGACTATGAAAGCAGGTAATCAGAAACCTGACTGCTCCCCCTGAGCCACTCCTTCTTGGGCTCTTCCACTAGGCTTGTTTATTTAGAAGGCCATCTCTCTTCAACACCTGTGGCAACTGACTGTGACATTTAAATGAAATGGTTTTGTCTCTCCACACTCTTTTTTTATTCCACATTTTCCTTACTTGTCATGTGCTGTGCTCCCACCTGGCTGGGCCAAAAAAAAACAGTCACTCACTAAACAAGAATTACAAAGTTCTGTCTCATACTCACTGAGCAACCCCAGCCACTCATTTTAACATTGAAGGTCCTGTACCAGGATTTCTTTGGTAGACTCATGCAAATTATTTTTTGTACCCTCTAGGAATAACAATGTGGGGCAGAGCAGTGGATAACATGCTCACATACTAACAAGCATACCATCAGGATTTGACCAATATAAAGACATTTTATTCTCGATGATTGTTTGAGTAACAGGGATCATTTTCATCTCAGAACCCAACCAGTTCTCTGCCATCTTGAGGTGTTTGAGACATTTATATCATCCACCTAGATTATTTGGGATTTTGTTCTACATTTTCAACATTTCAGTGAAGGACTGAAGGACCTTTGTTTCATGTTGCCAAATATACAGGTGTGTATTGCACAACAAAAAGTTTGAAGACGCTGCCATCTTCAGTTTTGTATGAACCAGTAAATATTGACTTATTGCAAAACCTTCCATCATTTACTGCATCTTTAGTTTTCTGAAAAGCAGAGGCAGGGATCAGATGGGCTCAGGTCAAAAGAAGCAAACATTAAGATAAGATCACAAAACAAAGAATTGTTATGGGAAAGGGACAAGTAACTTTCTGAATTACCGTGTAAAATTGTCCATAAATACATTACAAAAAGCTGGAAGTTCATTCCTTGCCTAGGGCTGATGAATATCGAATATAAGCAAAAGCTCTGTTGAATTAGTCAGAACAACTGTTCCTCTTCCAAATCCTGCTCCTTCGAAACCTCAATTTCATAAACATCCAAATCCAGTACATTTTACAGCCTTTCATTTCAGTTTACAGTAAAAGTTTGGTTTAAGGACTAATGGAGATGGAAACAGGTGAGGATTTGTTATTGCCAAATGTCTGCTGAAATACAAATGACGATTTTTCAGCTCAAAAACAAGCTATTATGTGAGATACTGTATATATATGATTTCTGGATTTTTTAACAATTGCAATCAATATAGTCAATGGAAATTGTGCCTGTACTTTGTATCATAAATGTGTTGTAAATATGCTGTATTGAATTTGCTAAAGCATACGAAGTGCAAACACTCATCATAAGCAAGGGCACCCTTGATATTCCTTTATTTTTAAGTTATGGAGTATTGATATTTACCTTGTTTAATTATTTGTGTATTTTAAAGAGATTTTTTACATATTTCTAGTATATTTAGTGTATTTTGTAAAATGATTGTTTTTATTTTAATGGGCTAAAGCATTCAAAACACATAAAACCAATTCTCCTACCCCTATACCAATGCCCTATATATTTTCCATTATTACAGAGAAAGTCCAGTATTTATAAAATCCAAAGTCCAGTAAACCAAGGGTTTACTGTATTCAAATAATGGGCAATAATTTATCAAGCCTTGTGGTAGGAAATTACACCATTCTAAAATTCACATCCTTCTCACTTGTAAGTCTGAATTTCAGTTGAGCATTCTACAAAAGTATTTCTTCTTTTTTAAAATGTCACAAAATTATTCTTAAAAACATGTCTATCTACAAGGTGTAATAAGACATACACGTATCTCAATGATACCTACCATTTACATTTTTGGTCAGAACCAGACTGAAACTCTTAACATCTACCAAACAGTGAAATAGAGTCAACTGTATTTAAATCTTCAGTCTCAGATAATAGCTTCTAATATTGTGAATGCAAATGTTCTGGAATACACTTTTGTGAGTGGTATCCATGAGTGCTTGTATAGTACATTTTTATCCATCCATTTTCCAATTGTCATGGACGTCCAAAGGGACTAACCGTGGGGAGTAGGAGAGCGGAAAAAGACCCATATGCGTAGCGGCGAGACGGGAAAAAGGACCGGGTTCATTAGTGCAAAGAGTTCAGGAATGTCGTATAGAAACCTATACCCTCAGGGAGCGGACGTGGGGCGCCCTGGTGCTAGGTGGGTCTCAGGACATCCGAACGTCAATGCTGAGCGAGGACAGAGTGAGAAACCCGGAAATATATAGCCCAAGGGAAAGAGAGGGACCGGAAGGACAACAGACCGGAAACTAGGGACAGGACAGAGAAGGAGTGCCCTCTGGCTGCAGAGGGTGTGACACCAATTGCTTTATCCAGTACAACATCATAGGAAAGCCAGAGCTCAACCTGACAAACAATGGACGCGAGTGGAGGTACATCCAGGGTGGACGTCAGTCCATCACAGGGTAGATACACAGACACAAACACAGACGCACAGACTCAAATCAGGGCCAGTTTTGAAAGATTCCCATTCATCTGCCATTTTGTCTTTGGACTGAGCGAGAAAACCAGAGCACCTGAAGGAAATCCATATGAACATGAGAAGAACATACAAACTGCACAGAGATAGTACCCCAGGAATTTGAAACAGGGCCTCAGGGTGGTGAGGCAGCAAAGCTAACTACTGCACAACGTGCTGCTTCAATAGTGCATTTTTGGCCAACAAATGTCTTTTTTGATAATGGATTTTGGATCTTGGATTTCATTCTGTTTACTGCTCCTGGAAATTCTTTAAAAAATGACATGTTGGACATACGTGTTCAGGTTGAGCAAAATCTGGTTGCACACAACTTGAGTACTAGATGCACAGAAAATATTGTAGTACATACAATGGTGTAAAATAACATTGGCACAATCTGAAACGCTACCATGAAAAGAAAAAAATAATGGAAATCCTTCCATTTATAACTCTGTTCTGTGCTAATTTATGTAAAACAAAATGAAGAAAGGGAATTCTGTGGAGAATCCAAAAATGAAAATTATTGTTTTAATTTGTTTCATAGCTTCCAGCACAAATATCTGAAAAAAAATATAATTATGCAAGAAAAACTGAGACAAGTGCTAACATACTCACACCGATGTATAGTAATTCAAGCACATTGTATCAATTAACAATGAAAGCACTCGAAATACGGCAATAGCTTGTTCACATTGTTTAATGGAATTGAAGTAATCACTAGGACCAGGAGAATGTAACAAATAATTTGAAAGAACAGCTGACAATATTGTCACCTTGCTCTCTAAAAAGCAGTCTTACTACATTTCCATATTATGTGTGCCTGAGGGTCACACATTCTGAATAATTTTTTACTTGTTTTTGTAAAAGAACAAAGATATTTCTCTTTAAATGAGTTCAGATGTCTTTCCAAAGCACCATACATTGTCAATTAGAGCTTGGTAACCGTGAGTTAAAGTTCTTTTGCAAAAACTGAAACAGAATGTTGTCCCATGAAAGTCTCTGACTTTGTTGTAAGTCGTGGCTGGAGCTTATTGTGGAAAATTTTAAACTGTTCCTGTGGACTGGGATGGGGTCTTTTTCAGTGAATTAGCATTGAAGCCCAGTTTTTATTGGAGCTGGAAGTAAACTCACAACACAACAGGCATTAATCAGAAACACACAAACTTGTATCTAAGAACAAATCCACAATAAAGCCTAAGGAATTGACTTAACTGACCATCTTTCTAAACCCATGTTATGCTCAAAGTGGACAGGTACAACTTTTCTTCTAATTCTGCTGCACCAGTTAGCCTGAAACTCCCTGCCCTGAGTAATAGGGACTAACTCTTTTCAGCGGGTCAAAACGCAGTTCAGCCCTTTTATCATTGGCAGTTGTCTTTGTTGAAATGCGTGAACACTCTTGACTTATATGTGTGGTGCCCTTTTGTCGCTTAAGCCGAAAGAAAACAAAGCCCTACCCAGATGTAACAGAAGCTTTTCTTTAATAACCGAAGCATTAAAAAAAAAAACCTCTTAAAAGGCACAAAGCGTTATCTTTACCTCAGCACGGGTGTTGGCTGCAGTTGTGTTGCCTGTTGTTGTTTTAACTGCGTCCAGGGTGTTCCCCATAGTTGTTCAGCGTTTCACAGGTGGTTAATTGGGTAGTTAATGGGGCTACAGTACTTATCCCAATACACCTCTTCCTGATGCAACAAGGAGGGAAGAGCCTCTTTTATGTGGCAAGTTTTTCTAGTCACACCTGTTTAGAACTCTAGGCCCCACAGAGCTAAACAGACATTCTTGCGTGGTGGAGTACAAATTTTGCTTAACATATTTATAGAATGCAAATTTGATGAGCACCCTTCAGAAGACAATTGAGAGAGAAGAGTTACTGAAAGCTAACCTGACATTTAATCAACATTACCAGAGGCAACCGCTGTTTGTATCAACATACAAACGAAAATTGACAAAATTATGTCTCAAAACGTGACCTAGGGACAAAACGAAAGTTGCTCATCATGGATTTGTTCAAGATGTTTTAGTGCAGAGTTTCTCAAGCCTATCTTCTGTTTTTTATTTCTAAAGAGCTCTTAATTAGCAAGGGTTATCACAACTGTAACAGAATTGGTTAACTGTGTGTGGAACAGTACACATAAAGGGTTTTTAGTGTAACCAAGAAGATGATAGAGTTTAATGCTGAGTTAATAAAACAGATTTTTTAAAAGTTTCTTAAAAAAACAATGGTTCAATGGATCCATTAGGGTTAGCTTCAGTAAATTAGATATTCTGGGAAAAACTAGCCTATCTAAACCAAAATTGACAATCAGTAAAAGGAAAAACATAGCATACAGTATTTCAAACTGACCTTCTTTATCTTCTTGTGATAGAAGTGCTGAACAATATAGCTGGCAAATCATTTAAATCAAATCAGATTAAGTTTCTTTAGCCATTAAATACTGTCAACTATACAGTTACCTGCCCAGATTAAAAAAAAAAAACATTGGTGATACACCAGCAGTGTAGAAAGTCTATGAGTCTGTTATTTTCCTATGCATTGGAATTTTAGGTGTGTACTGTATCTATACATTTCACTGCCGCCTATGATTATGACTTTATTGATTATGACACATACTGGCAAGGTTAAGCAACTCATTAGTGCTTAAAATTTGATTTGGAGTAGTACTGTATGCATTGCAATTGGTCGACAACCTCAGCATCATACTTGACAAGATCTGAAATATAAAATGATACATTTCAGTCCTTTAATGATGTCTTTTACTGTTCTGTCTATTTCAAAAACTTTTTTTTTTACTGTAGTACTGTATATAACTGTAGTACCATTCACAATCAATCAAGGTTTCTTCTCAAGAAAACAAAAATGATTATGTATCAGGCACAAACATTTTGGGATTTCTTGAAACTCAAGAGAACTTTTTTCCCCGCAAATTTCAATAATCCCAAGAAACGTCTTTACATAAAAGCTGTTATTTTAACATTAATTACACCATTCTAAAATTAACATTTAACAATAAACCTTACCACAAACATACAGCTGCCTATATACTATGCCCTGTTTGACTCATATTTTCCCTTGCCTGTGAACTTTTATGTATGTTCAGATAAAGTAAAAGAGATTAATCTTCATAAATTTGAGCTTCAAGGGCTAAAGCACTAATGTCTGTTTTTCACTGTACATGAAGATGTTAAAACAATAAAACAGGAATTTATTCATATAGAAATAGCTCTTCAGAATTACCATTACCAGGTTTGTAATATAAATACATTATTATTTGTGTGACTACAAAATTCACTCGACATCTCTTTTGTGCAATATGATAAAAAGGCTTTGAAATCACCTTTTAAAATATGGCTAAATTTTAAGAAATGTCACATTCTGGTACATGCTCTAGTAGGCACCATTTACTAAATTGAGATAATTCTTAACTTCATTTTTAAAAGTATCTTGCTCTGCTTTTAATATCTAACCACTGACCACTCCCTACAGGCTTCATGTAATGTCTTGTGAGGCTTTATGTATTACTCAAATCTTAAGCAGGAATCCTCACAGACTCAAAAGTCAATACATACAGGTATGCCAGCTGGACTTGCTCTGTGTTGCTGCCTCTCTGACTCACTAATCCTTCATAAAGCTTAACAAAATCAGCTGTTGTGTAGCTGTTGTGAATTTGCAAAGACATGTCATACAAAGTTAGATGCTATTACATGTTATTTATTTTTTGCTCTTTTGCATCTGAAGCATTGACATGAACTTTTTTTTCTAATGTATTAACTTGTTACACATACTGTACAGTACATCCATATCGCAGCCTAGATAATTCAACATCTTCTTTTTAAGTGAGATATCAAGTAAGTTTATTCAAGAGTTTTGGAAAACATGACAGAATTATAATTAATAGCAGCAATTCCATTTGTTATAGCCAAAATAACGGTTGAAAGAGCCTCTCTTTAAAACTGGAGCGAACTGAATTGTCTCATTAAAATACCTGGTAAGATTTCAAGGAATTTCAGTACAGAATAACATAGGAACAAACAAATCAAACATAGGACAAAACTGGACAAGGACGAAAAACAAAATGAAAATCTGGCTGTATCTTCTTTTAAGAAGGAAAAAGATGTCGGTTTATAAACAGATGGAGCATTACATGAGGCTACAATTCTTTGTCATTTATCATAATAATGCAGTGCTCTTCATACGCAATCCGATGCAGATTATTATCCAGTAATGGACACAGGTCATTTTATGTTGTCAATGGGTGACATTAACATCCTTTTTAGTAAATGCTGGGTACTTTTTTATATATTTTTCTCCTTTCTCTTTTACACTCACACGCACGTACAAGACATTAAACTGAGGTCCTGACTAATTAGTCATTAAAGAGATCATGTTGATGTCTGAAACCCTTGTGCCCTGGATACATTCCACTCTGTGCTTGCACAACCAGGCTTACCCATCCGTTCAAATGATTAAGTCATCCTTCACTTTTTCACCTGTTCTGCTGTGTTGTGGGGCCGTTGCAGTTTAGTGGTGGATGCAGAGGGTCCCCTTCTATATGAAAAGAGCTTCACAAATGCATGTAATTAAAGGGTAAAGTCCATAAAAGAGCCACAGCAGCTCATCAGGCCAGAGCTCACTCTGGTTTCCATGAGTTCAGCATGTATTACCCCCCCAGCAATGAATCCCCATTCATACAGCTGGGTGGATTGGAGCAAACAGGGGTAAAGATCCTCATTCAGGGGTACAGCACCAGTGTCTGTAGTGGTCACTTCAACCCACAATCTGTCAGTTATGAGTCTAGTGTTTTACCCACTTTGCTTATGCCACCGATGAATACAAGCAATTATTGCTTAGAAAAAAATCATAGTAAAAAAGCTTTAAAATGGGATGTTATTTTTCCAGGATTATCAAGGTAAAGAACATATTTAAATGAAAATATCTAAAATTATGCAGATTATGTAGTCATGCCTTTTTTTCTGCAAAAGTATTAAGTGCTAAGAGTATCTCATCGTTGGCAACTCAAAGCAGAACAAGCTCTTTGTGATTATTAGGCTCTGAGAATAGATGTGGTACTACTGTATACACATTCAAAAAACTGAAAATTGTAGTTTTGTAGCTATAGAACCTTAATGGGGGCAAACATTTGAATCTGTTAATTCAAAGGCATCTTTGGTGGTTAAGTCCATGCTAAAAAGTAGAAAGAAGGAAACCACAATGTTTTAGCAGTGGAAACTTCTTCAGATATGTTACTTTGTGGGTTTTTTTTCTCTTTATACCTTTCAGCATGGAAAAAAACCTCTGTGTGTTATTTTTGTAGGCCTCACACTGATGCAGCTCCCCAGTCGAATAACTATCCAATTAGTTCAAAACTTTAAAGTTAAATGCAAAGCCAGAATTTAGCCAGAATTTCTACAAATATATAAGGAGGCATTTTCCTTTCCATGCTCAGCAGCATTACTGCAGACACAGTGCCACACAGAAAGAGCAGCAGGAATTGCTGGCTATACCATCAGAAGATGACAAGTTAATGAATACAGCCTTTGAGATTGTTCATTTTTCCAAAAGGCTTGCTGTTTTTCAAAAACTCTGCAAAACAGATAGAAGAGCTATTCTAATAAAACAGTTCCCCCTTGGGCACCTTGCTTTTCATGGGATAGCACTGTTTGTAGGTCACATCAAAGAATATCTTGTGGTGGATGGGAGATGGCAACAACTGCCATAACCTGTGTAGAATCATGTTTCCAGAGATCATGCAAAGCCTAAACAATACACATGTTATGGAGCAAGATGTAATTCTAAACAGGTAAACCTACTGCAATACATGTATGTGCCAGATCTACAATAATATGTAAAAAAAAACATTTCAATGTCTTTCATAATATGGGTGGTAAGGCCAAGAATAAAAAAAAGATGTAGATGTGAGGAACCTGCAGTTTGCCAGTAGAGAAAGTCCCCTCCTCTTAATGCAAGATCATGAGACTGTTTTCAGCAAAAGCCCTTGTGCCCAAGGACAGCTGTACATGTGTCACCTACGGCGGTCGACAAAGAAGTGAAGAAAACAGAAACGGCGGCGAAAGAAAATGCACTCGCTCCTCGAGAGATATCAAAAGTAGTCTGTATTAGGGCAACTGTGTCGCGTCTCCCAGCTGCCAAGAGGCTGCCTCCATTCTGAATGGGTGCTGCAATATCAGGAGCAGGTAGCACATAGGAGAACTGAATATCAAACAGAAACTCTAGACAGGGCTGGCAGGGCTACTCTGCCCACAGCAGGCTGCAGTAACCCGAACCCCAGTGAATAAAGGCAGAACGGCGTGAGCACAGCTAAACCCTTTTTATTGCTTTTCATATCTGGACAACAAAAGGCTTTTCAGGCTACAGAAACCAAGTATTGTAACTCCAGAGTCTAGGCAGAATCCGTCCACGTATACAAACATTCACACATCCTCATATCCATGTTTGCTGGCTAGTTTGAAAGTGACACACTAAATGGGGTAAAAACTGATCAAATAGATTTTTTTTGTCACTTGTAAATTTTTAAAAACATTTGCTTGATTTATTAAAATTCAAGTTCTTTATTTACTCTGCATGGAAATTCTGGGTTTCTGGAGTAATAATTTTTGTTGGAAAAGAGTAATTTTCCCATGACAGTAATACAGTCAGAATTTATCCTTACATTCATAACACTATTATTATTTGTTCAGCAGGCATGTGTATCCAGGGAAAACGTATAATATAGCATCACAGACACACAGTACTGCACAGGGTATTTCAGACAGCCACTTTATTTAAAGCCATACCACATAAACTATACTGCTAATGAGTTAGATCTACATTACAAACTAATACCAGTTCTGAGTAACTACTATAGTACAGTAGCGAATAGCTGTAACTATTAACATTTTAGGTAACAATTTGGATGAAGTTATATTGGTAAGGGTTAACTAGATATTCTACCGATGGTCAGTTTGCTAACTTTGGAGGTTCTATTAAAGTTAATAAAAAATAGGATTCAGAATAACTTAAAACCAAAATATAATCTAACCTAACCACTACCGAGTATCTATAAATACTTTAATAACATTTTATTAGAGTATCTAATAGTAACTAATTACAGCAACTTAATCTAAAACTACATTCTGATTTAGAATTTAGTTTGTTTACAGTGGTGTCCTTTCATACAGTTAATGTCCATGTTGTTTTCTATCACCTTTAAATACAAACTTGTCAGATATAAAAAACTAAGCAAGGTTGGGCCTGGCCAGTACATGGATGGGAGATCTTGGTGGAGCAGTACAGTAGGTAGAACTCTTCTCTGAACCAGAATTTTCAAACCAAATCCCCAAATGGTGACCGGGGATATTAAATGGAGGTCTTGACAGTGTGGTCATTTAAGATATTTTGGCATTGTTGGAAAGAGCAGAGGTGAATTTTACAATCTGGAGAGGCATTTTTTATCTTCTCCACCTGATCTTGTGTGTAGTGGGACCGCAGGTTTATAATGGCAGTTGTATATCAGTTCAGTGATGGATTCCTGTATGTAGGGCACTTTGCAATGACACGTACTGTATATGTGCAATTAACATAATATAGCCTTTTTAAAAATACACAGAGTACTTTTATAATATATTTGTAGATACTGTCTGGTCTTTTTGTTTGTCCTTTGTTATTTCTCTTGAAATATTTAAAGCGGGACAAAATGTAATATCTATTATGTAGTTCTCCATTTTCTATGCTTATGTTTTGTGCATACACTGTGTAGACTTTGTCCCCATATCAATCCAATGTCATAAACTGCTACAGTTAATTATTACTACCATTAATATTGAAGCACAACAAGCGCTCAAGTTTGATGTCCAATGTGGGATGAACAATAATGGCAACCCTTGCCTTTCACCCAGCCCCCACTCCAAACACACATGACAAGAAGTCTGGTGTCAACTATTCATGATGATTACTACAAATATCATATGAGAGCATGATACGTGAGACTAAATCAATAATACTAATGACCTGAAAACCAGGTTTGCAGCTGCAGAGGACCGTATAATATGGACCACAAAGATAAGGACTAGGTTACTGTTATCAAAGATGTATTGTATATATGAACTTTGTCAAGGAAGGCTAAACTGAAGTGCTATTAGGTTATTAGTACATTATACAAATACTATTCAAAAACAACTGGGGATTTTATTTTTGAACAAGATAACTGACACCAAAGCAAAAGTCAAATGCTAGTTAGGATAAAAGAATAATCTGGGAATCATTATCGGTTCCTCACATATACTGTCATATCCGGTGCTTTTGGAGATTCTCTGTTTTACCATTAAATCTTTATTTAAAAAAAAACATCAAAAGCAATCTCATTTTCCCCCATGTCCCCCTCCCTATAGTAACCCATCCCCCTCCAACCCCTACCTCATTGTCTCTGCCAAGGAGGAAAAACCCCACCCTTTCCCATCATGTATCAAGTGGGACAGACTCACCAGCATCAGTGTTTTCTTCTACGCAGGTTGCACAAGTATAAAAGCTATGTAATCAGCACTCAGGGTTGGTCCTCCTATTTCAGCAAATGTAGCATTGAGATGATCTGATGGGAGATTATGGCTCTATACTTTTGAAAAGAAGATGAGTATCAGGGAAGGACCCCATGATGAGGTAGTGATTTTCTTCTTATTTATTCGAAATGCTAGGTTAAAATGAGATTCGATTACACATCTGGTCTAATTAAATAATTGGCACCCAAAGAGTGTGAAATACCACATGAAGGAGAGGGACACCCAGATTAGGCTCTAAATAGAACTGGCCACTCTCCTGATTTAACAGAGAAGTTCATAAAAAACAGCCAGGAGGAAAAGGGTCTTCAATCTGTATCTAGCATCCAGTTTGGGAGGAAGGGGAATTATATTACATTAGCAATGGGTTGAGCTGAACTACCTGTGGCTTGTGGGAACTTTAGCTCAGGCTCTACTGAGGGGCATCACAAGTGCTGGACAGGCAGGCTATGTGGCAATTCATTTGCCAGGCACAACGAAAAAGTGTGCTGCTGAAGAATGGGGCTGTCCAGATGAATCAGGGCTGACAGGAGGCATTAGCACCTGAAGACGTAGGGCATCCCGTAACAAAGTAGCAGTTTAACTTCTCCCCACAACTGAGAGATGGAGTCTAGACAGCACAAGTGGAGTTCCTTGTACCCTCTGACTATACCATCAGCACACAAGTGTGCAGCCTGACAGGGACAGAGTGTGAGAGAGGGAGCAACAAACCAGCTGCTGCTGTGTCAGGGGCACAAGTGGGTTAATGAAGACAGAGAGGTGTCGCTGGCCAAACAGGATCAGCCACTACAGTTTGAGTTGAAAGATGCCAAGTGTTCAGGCAAAACAGAGTGACTCAGGAGAATACTTTAGTGCCTGACTGTGTTAATAGTGATTTATGGAGAAATTAGTAAAAAAAAATCAGAGTGTGTGAAGAACAACTATAAAAAAAGACCAGACAGATTTCTCAGAGAGAGAAACAATTAAATACTTAGGAGCCTGGAGAAGTTAAGTCCGTGAGACTGTACGACAGACCACTTAAAACACAAAAAAAATTGTGGACACGTTGGCTGGGCGTCAATGAATGTGCTTAATGTGTTGGTGTTGCTACAGATCCCAGCAAAAAGGTGTCAGAAAAATCAAAGTGAGAGTATTGTAGAGTGCTCACCACGAGTGAATTGTGTAATACACAACCAGATATCTCCTGTCCTGAGACAACACCTGGTCAACCAGCCAGAGAGTTTGCAGCAGGTTCACCTTCATGTTCATGGAAAACAATCACCCTTTACCACAGATAAATTCCAGGTAAATTCCTGGCTTATAAGAATGTCCTACACCGATCTGACAGGCTTAAAGAACTGAACATCAGGCTTAAGCAGAAAAGCAGATCTGTTTCAAGTAAAATATTCAGACAGTGACATCCATTGTCCTTTGTTTCTAGAATAAATGAGTATGAGGGAATCCTAAGGAAATTCTAGTTTTAATGGCATTTTGTTTTTCAATGAGATAATTAATTAAACAACAGAAATGTTTTAAAAAAGCAGATGAACACATTTTCCCAGTTCTCTTCAGGCTCACATCTCCATAATAAAAAATGAATACACTTCTTCACTTGAATTTTTTTTGTTCTTATTCATCTCTCTATGCCTTTAGGCATAGATATACTGAGATAAACAGCATGATAAAATTAATACGGAAAGGAATGTGACCATATATTAAATTCTCTGCTCTGCAGTGTGATGAAATTTTATTTCTACTCCTAGATCTGAGATTTTTTTGGTTTAATATTGATACTGTAGAATGGACATTAAAGAAATTGAAAAAAGTCTCTTCATATATACAGATAGGATTTATACTGGTGTTCCCCTTAGATACTGCAGATTACATTTTGAACCTATAAGTATGTAATCAAATACAAATTGGTTATTAGTGGAAAGATTTTTTCTCTGAAGATACCCATTTTCCATAATCATAAATGCCTTTACAATGCAGCTAGTCCCCTCTCTATTACTTGATAAAACTAATTTTACACTCTTGAAAATTGTTAAGGCAATTGTTAAGGCAAGATGGTCACTCCTTGTTCTTGAACTTGACACCACAAGACAAGCTTACTACCACCTCTATTTTTTTGTACACCTTTGTTTTGTAATGTGGACCTATAATGTCCTGGGGGGGGGGGGGGGGACTAGATTATCTATACATTTAATGCATGACCTGCTGAAAGCCTGGGGCAAAACGCAAAGATTAGCTTCCTCTGTATTTTTTTATGTTAGAGACTTTGTAATAGCTTTTAGCAGCTGTTACGATCTGGAATACAGATTTGAATGTTATGGATTAGGAAATTCCCTTGAGCAATAATGTAACATTGTAGATCTGGGTTCCAAAAATACCAATCATGAAATGAGTCACTTAATTATTTTTCACTATGTACACACTACCATAAGATGCTCGTTCCTAGTCTGTTTTGAGAAAAGGTGTCTTCTTCTTTGTCAATTATTCAGAACAAGGGCAGGCCTTGCCATCACTGAGAACCTTCAAAGATAAACGATAACGATACCTTAATGGCAGCCTCACACAACAGAAATGAATCTGGGTGGCTGCTCTCCTAAAAAGATGGTGGGACTGCATTGGTACCCTCCACACTCTCTTGACAGGCAGTGCTAGACAAGCCTATCTTGACATTCTTTACATGGAGCTCTCTTCCTGCTTGGATCCACAGTTTAGGGAATGGGATGAGGGGGTTTGGAATGCAGCTGACAGTCAAAACCTTATTACATGGCTGTTCTGTCATACCTGTCCGATTTTATTTTATTTTTATTTTGGAGGTCCCAACGATTGCTGGGAATGTTTTGGGGGAGGGGGGGCGTGTGGTATTGTTTGTCTTTTGAAAAATTTAAAACAAATAAAAAATGGTTCACCAGAGAATTCAGAGTATCTCTAAGGAGTTGCAAAGTACATGCAAAGGAAGCACAAGTGGGCCCTTATTAAAATAACAGTAAGGCACTTAAATTCTCATTACTCCTTACAAGGACCTAAGAATACAGGCATTTTTTAATAAAGCAGCCACCTCTGTTGGCTAAAATAAGAAAAAAAAGTGAAATAACTTCCAAATATTCTCCTAATGTCCTGACTGGTTACATTAAAAATTTAAGAAGCTAAGGTGAGAGGTGTTTTTTTTTTCTATCTGCTCATTTAAAGAGGTAAGAGGAAAGGAGGAGGTAAGAGAAAGCAGGCCAAAATAGATAGCACTAATGATAGTGCTATTAGTACAAACTATTCTTATCGAAAGCAACTATCAGAAAGGAAAGGTATTATCAGAAAGGCAGAAATTGCATTGACTCCCAAAGCCTTAAAAAAACATTCCTGAAGCAGAAGGGAGAGTAAACAAAAGGGATCCTGAAGTTAATGCATCTCATCCATCCATTGGAGTAATCGTGCCAACATAACTAGATCAATTCCATTAGCTAACTGCATTAGCTTACAGTTATGGCTGCTTACATTGCTTTCAGACAGATAATTCCACGAACATGACCTTCAGATTCCTGCTGTAGTTCATATGTATTGAAATGGGCATCCGGCCTCACAAGGGATCAAGTAGCAAGAGATTTCTTTAAAGAAGAAAGCAGCTAAACCAATTTAATTGCAGCTTCAGGGTGTTTTCACAAGTAGTAATGAGATATAATGTCAAATGTTTTTCTCAACATATACAGTATCTATACATTATGTCTAACTGGCAATAGATTATGTTTGACTTTAAATAAAACTCCATTTGATGAGGCTGAAGGCTCCATTTCACTAACAGCAACTATATTGATTTTCTGTCAGTTTTGCCTGCCTTACTATGTCTAATTTCTATCATGAATGACAGCACCTCAGTTTCATTTTTTTCATAAAACTGAAACTGCGTGACTAAGAATTAAATCAAATCGAATCATGTAGCTTGTACAGTAGCCTCCAAATCCCATTTCACAACCTTGTTCATTAAAAGCTCATTTAGCAAGAAACTGTAGATGTATATGCAACATTATTCAATACAAATAAATCATGCATTCAAAATCATATTTACAAAGAGAACATCATTCAAAAATGCAAGTAATAGGTTTATTCCATGCTGAAAAAAAGAAGAAAGAGAACACAACGTTTCGGCCGTGGAGCCTTCTTCAGGTGTGGACACATTACTTGCATTTTTGAATGATGTTCTCTTTGTAAATATGATTTTGAATGCATGATTTATTGTGGACACCTGAAGAAGGCTCCACGGCTGAAACATTGTGTTCTCTTTCTTCTTTTTAACAGCATGGAATAAACCTATTACTTGTTCCTTTGCAGCCTACGCATGCTGACGCAGCTACCCACCTGAACTATCATTCAAAAATAATGACTAATTATGTACAATTAATTGTAAAAATATTACAATATTTCTACATACAATAAAGGTGCTTACCTGGCAGCACCTTTATTATTCAAATTTGAGCCTGGGTCACTAGATGATTGTGACCAGGATTCTTCAGTTCTGCACCACACAACATGCAAAAACACACCTGGCTTGTAATAACACTATATGTTGGTTTGGAGAGCAAACAAGCACAAAAACACAATCCAGGAACACAGACAGAAACACAAGCAAGGGTCATAATTAAGAAGACAAAGGATCCAAGCACAAGGAGAAATCAAAAGGGAAAATCAAAGAGAAACAAGGTCAAACTATGCTAAGAAAGCTAAACCTAGAGACTATGAGTCTTCAGACTTTTTTTAGTCAGTTCCTAGTTTCACAAATCTTCAAAAAGTAAAATAGAAGCTTCTGGAAGTGACTTTGATGGCCTTACATATTAAAGGAGCTAATAACACAAAGCACCACTAGAATCACAACATCATGGGGAAAATAGAGAACAGCTTGAACACCTAAGGCAAAACGAAAGATTTATAACCTCAACAACTCTTATGATGGCTTCATGTGAAATTTAGAGTGGATGTTAAAATTGTGCTCTTCATGCACTGTATGAGGCTCTCAAGCACAACTATCTTAAGAGTTAGGACTTAACTGGACTTCTGCTGATTCAGGCCTTTTTCTGAAGATCAGAAAAGGGCACATTTTCTGTGGATCAGATTGCCCAAATCTATTGGAGACTGTGAAACTTACATTGCTTTCATTATTCATTATTCTGTTTGCATTATTTAGAAACACCAATTAAATGTAGTTGGTATGCCATTGGGAGATGGGAGGAAACTAGAGCAGACGGAAAAAACTATACACATTTTCACCTTTTTAATAACAGTTTGAGGTTTATTCTAGAAGCATAGTCTAGGCTTACCTCACTATGTCCTAAAAGTACAAATGCTACCTTAAGTCTAGAACAATGCACACTGCTAAAGGTATGAGCTCTGTTTCTGTATCAATAGTGATGTTAAATTAATGCTTACCTTTGTCCAACTTCAATTCACTCTAAACGCAAAAAATTACTTATATGGGTGGTACAATACTGTACTCCATTTCTGGGAATTTTTTGGTTTAGCCTTGACTTAGGGGAATGTTGCCAAACCTTACCGGTTTCAACACCGAGTAGGTCTATATGTCAATGGTGAGCGCAACAGGCAGTTATACAAATCGCATCTTCCAATTGGAATTAGCAAACTGACATATCTCAACACTCAAATATCTGTATATCAGTGCTGCATGTTACATTATAACATGTCCTTCTCTGCCTTATGTTTAAATCTTACCAGATTACATGCAAGTATTCTAGGAGCACAAACACAGTCTTCCTTAATTATATTATAGCCTCTCAAGCCCTTGTTAAAAGCTGACAGTTTAAGATCAGTATACATAAAACATTACCATATTATGCAGATAAATGCCTCAAACTTATCAACCCCTGCCTGTTTTCACAGTCTGATACTTACTGTGACCATTTTCTCAACACAATTAATTATTTTGCAGTTGCCAACCAGGGTCTATAGCTCAGTTTTTGACTGCCCAGTTGCCATACAAACTTCAGCTTACTAACAGCCTGTTTCTTTTTTATACTGCAACCACTGAAACATACAACATGCTATTCTTGCTTGCAGTTCCTACAAAAGCTTTTCTTCCTCCTGTTTATTTGTTTACCCATTTAAGCAATATTGCACAAAGGCCAGCTTATTGTTTCCTTTAAATGCCTGGTGTGAGTCCACATCTCACGCCCTTAAACTACCCAATAAACACCCCTAAACACATTACCACGCAGATCTTCAGGAACATTGTTGAGTTAAATTCAGTTCAGTGGAATTGTACCATACTGGCTTTGCCGTTTGAAAAAAAAACTAAAAGACGGAACTACGGAACTGAATGCAGAAATGGAGAAGCAGGAAGCAATGATTTCAGCCATGTTTTGCACTGCCTATATGCTATTCAGGATCTAATCATTATTTCAAGAAAAAGACAAATGCCTATGCGTAACTATTCTACATATGTATAGACTTCTAACCATCTGTTAACAGGAACCTGCATATTCATATGGTAACCCTGATCCTGTCCTGGAAACTTAGAGCGCAAGCACCTACTACACCCTGTAAGGCATGACAGTCCATTCCAGGGGACACACAGAGTCAAGCACACAGGAGCAGTTTAGAGACACCAATTAGCATGGCACAAAGGAACCTGAAACCCTGAGAAAAGGCTGGGAATACAAGTACCCCAAGAACCTGTGAATACGACGAGAACACACAAACTCCACACAGAAGGCACCCCAGTCCAGAACTGAACCTGGACCCAAGGCAGCAGGGTTGACCACTCTGGAACTATGATGCCTACATACAGTATAGTCACACTCTAAAATGATAAAAACAGAAAAGTTATTAAGACACATTTGATTAGTATGTCCAAAGATTCTAATTTGGTCATAAACATTAGTTTTAATTGTCAGTCTGGTGAATTCAAGTCACTGTTTTTTTGTGGTGTCACAGCCTGTGGCGGCAAGATTCACTAGATACACTGTATTCCTAACAGGACTGCCATTGCTGGTAGCCTTAAATGTCTTAATAATTTGGTACATCCATAGGAAGTGGTAGATTCAGCTTTTTGTGGATTCTTTTGGAGTCTAATTGTCACATGTGGTGGTCATGAACATTTTCCTGTAGTCTTTAAAGCGCTCTCTGACTTTAACCCTGATGCAGTATTTTCATTTTTTAAAACCCAGGGAAACAGAAAACTTTTAGAGGTCTCTACATACAGTAGCTACAGAGCTTTCCTTTGTACTTCCATTTTATATAGAGGGATAATTAGAGGCGTGAAAAAACGCGACCTCTGTGTTTATGTGTTGTGTTTTGAATTTAATGGAATCCCAGTAATTATTTATGGCATGTGTGAGTTTTACTCTTCACAAAGCTATTACAAATACAGTACATCATTGCTAATTTTTTTAAGCAAGACACTAATCTGTAGGCTGATTTGTCTCACATCCTGATATATGATGTTATATGATGAGTTTGAATTAGATATTTAAGGATGTTAGAGATTTAATTTGATAACACTCTCTTATCTCAACGCAGAGACAATATCCCAAGAACTATTTAACGGCCTAACTGAGGTAAAGGTTTTTTTGGAATTTTGCATCACAATGGATGTTTTCCCTCTGAAGGTCAGTCACTTAAATCCAGAAATAATCTAAAAGAGAGGGACAGCTGTCATTTTAAGAGGCCCAAGATCTTTAATGTCTGCTGCTGCAAAGACAGAGAATGTGTTAATGCAAAATACTTCTTCAAAGAGGCATAATGACTCTGTACTGTCCTTGTTGTGTCAAATGCACATTAACATCACAAGGGCACACTGATCAAATTTACAGCCCCGTAGAGCATGTTAAATAACCTTTATGTTATCAAAGCCTTGGGGGGAAAACCATTAACATTATGGTGACGTGCAACAGTCAAGGAAATGTTTTTAATTAAATCCAGTAATGTATTCATTGACTAGATAATCAACCTTACCTAGTCTTCCACCTTGATTTTTGAAAGCATTTTCATATTTTTAGTATGCAGTGCCTCTTTCATAACCCCTGAAGAAATTCAGTATTTCAGATAATATATGAAACAATTTTGATTAATGCTTAAAAAACTTTTTTGCTTATACGTACTGGTGGCCTCACCAGAGCTTCAGTGGGAGACAGAATTCCAGTGTGGTTTCTTTGATATTTTGTTTAGCATAGCCTGGCTTAATATTCAGCTGGGCACTGAAGGGAAGGCCAAATCAAATCCAAAACTATTTCTACAGTTACTTGAAAAACACCATAATAAACCATGAGGACTATAACATGCTTTCAGAAAGTGTATCATAAAACAAGTCCATTTATTAAATACTGACATAGGATTTCTTTTTTCCACTTGATACAGTTTCCAGGATGTGGTTAGCACTGCTACCTCATCAAGCTGGGGACTTGGGTTCAATTTCAGACCTGAGGTGCTATCTGTGTGGAGTTTGTATGTTCCCCCTGTGTTCATGTGGGTTTTTGGCAGATGTTCCAGAGTAATGAAGCCAATTAATAGATGGGGATTATTAGGAGGCCATGATCAGTAAGGACCAATAGGAAATTTGGCCAGGATGCCGGGGTGACACCCCTACTCTTTTCGAGAAACGCATTGAGATTTGTAATGACCAAAGAGATTCAGTACCTCGGTTTAAGTACCATCCGAAGAACGGCTCTTTTTTTTTACAGTATAGTGTCCCCGTCACTATACTGGAGCATTAGGACCCACACAGACCACAGGGTGAGTGCCCCCTACTGGCCCCACTAACAGCTCTTCCGGCGCATCCTTAGCTTTGCCAGGTTTTCCATCAAGGTGCTGGCTCTCTCCCTACTGGCTCCCCTAGCACCTACTAAGCTTGTGAGTTACCAGTTATGAACTGCAGGGTGACACACAGTAGCTGCTGGCCCTAGTAACTTCGTAACAGTTAATAAATGGTGCAAGGCCCTTTTTTCTGTAATCTGTTATAAATCTAAAAGGAAAAAAAAAACACCTCTGTATAACCGGTATTATGCATAATAACAAAATATATTAAACAAGGTAAGGTTGGCTATGAGTCACTTTGCAGCTGGTCTGCATGCATGCTTGCAGGATTAATATTATTATGAACCAACTTCTCAACAGCTTCAGCTTGCCTACAGTCTATTACCTCACACAGCACTGCAATCCCGGCCCACCCAGTCAAGCCATGTCTTGACAGACCTGGAAGCAATCCAGACTGTATCCTCATCTTATTTACGGGGATCTTAAATCTATGTTTGTCACATCAAACACTGTCACATAGATGTAATTCCCTGGTGGCTGCCAACTTAGTCATCGCATAGAGACGATAGATAGACGATAGGAGTCGGGCATGAGGAAGCTATGGGCAGGGAATAGAAAGCAGTCTACGGGATCCACCACTTTCCATTTAACACTGATTCTCATTGCTGTTGGATAAGGAGGAGCTGTTTCTTAGCTTCAACCCATAACTGACTGTTTTCAGAACGGCAGTGGGGAAACTAATGATAACTGTTATGTCCAGGTACAGCTCATAGAACTACTGTATAAGACTTCAAACTTCAAAAAATGTTCACGTGCCCTAAATAACTGCCCACAAAACAATCAGTGTTGCCACATGTAGCCTTGTAATTTAATGAAACGCCAATATTCTGTTTTTCAGGCCATAAATTAAAATTGCTTTCAGTAAGAAGAATGGTTCAATGACACATAAGCAGCTTTAGTATTCTGTGGTGTGAAACCAAAAGGGGAAAGTTATGGGTAAACATAAGAACTACTATGGGCAGATTTCTCAATTTCCTTCTCCTCACTACTAATTTATTTTTGTGACACTTTTGTCCAAAACAACCTTCTTCACATTTATAAAGCCAAACATTGTAGAAAAACTCAGGGACTGTACCTTAATAAAGGGCAGAACAGAAATACCTACCCAGCATTTTAACCCACAACCTTCCAGTGTCATGTCCAAAGCTTACTCTATAGTGCTGCCTGCTGGGATGGAGAAGGGGCATAACACACAATATAATAAAAGTCAGCAATACATTGGGGCAACAGCAATCATTACACTTTCAGGAAAAGTTAACATCAAGTGTATTACTAACAAGCAACTGTATGTATGACATGCCACTTTTTTTCATTTCTCCTAGATCGAGATGCCCAATTCAACGTTACAGGACGATGCCAACGACCATTTCTCAGTCCTCCGAACTCGGGAAATCCTTATCATAAGAGCATAAATCACAGATCAGTCAAGAGTGGAAAGGCAGAAGTTAGCAAACCTACTGTCTTTCCCACCTACAGGTATGACTGCATTAGCACAGGTAACTGGAAAAATATGTGGATAACAGATATTTTTTAATTTGGCATAACCCTCGGTAAAGTCAGTAGATATGTGTAAAGTCATCACTAAACTATTTTGCTCACAGGCTGTGAAGTAATCTTTACAGCTCAGAGGTCATAAAAGTTTAAAGTTTTAAAGTAACAGTAGTTTCTGTGCCCTGCTTGTACTGTGTCATGTCCCCCTTGTGTTGTCTTAATCAATGTCTAGGATGTCCTTTCTATGGCAGCGCCTTCAACACAGCTCCAACTTCACAGAAGGTCTCAAATTAGGGCTCTTAGAGAACACATAAATCTGCCAAGAGATGTTTTAAATTGGCGCCTCTGTGCGCATGAAAATTACCTTCTCACCACAGCGCTGATTACCCACGGTGTTTCACAAATGCATTACTTGGGGGGCACATTCTTGCAGGCTAGCAGTAATGAGGCACAATTCATATGTATCTGCCACTCCAAAGTGCACCTTCTAAGTGGTCTTGTTACATTTGGTCCCACACAGTATAAAACAGGTCTCTGAATGGGGATTTTGGTAGAGCAGGACCTGAGAGGAAGGTGGGGAGCAGAGGTGGCAGCCTCATTTATATACAGCACCACGGAATTAACTTTCTTCCTTGTTTCTGATGGGGCATAAGGCATTTAAAATTAAGAATAAACGTTAATAAAGGTTAAAACGTTCCATTCTTATTCAAGAGAATATGTACAGGTATTACTCCAATTGCAATTCAGCATTAGTTTTACAATTCAACTTACATTAAAAAAATGCGGCAAAAGTTGTTACATAGGTTGGTATTTGTTCTTTTAATTATCAAAATAAAACATTAGCACACCCTAAGAAAAACACAAGGTTGGGAAAACTGTCTTTTTTTCTTGTTTCATTCAAGTAAACTAGAATTGGTATAACATACATTCAGTGACATAAGATGTTAATCATAATTATTTTTTGTGCCTTCATTATTTGTAAAATGGTGCATAAGCATTTAACTGTGACTGAATTTGGCATGGACAGAAGTTTTATACATACTATTTATTTATATGTTAAGTTTCATATTATGTTTTATATTTTATTTGCTAACAAATTACAGCTTATATCTAGTAAAACACAAAACAGAATATATTTGTAAAGATTTTTACAGTGAAGAGCCAATATCGCCTATTATAATAAAACAGAAATCATCTAAGTATTTAGACCCTTTTTAATGGCAGTTTCCTAAATTATGTTAAAATAACCTTACAAAATCTTTAGCGAACTAGATTTTCAACAATTGTAAAACTGTATTTAATAGTTATAACTGTTTGCAATTAATATATAAAAGGATTTGGATATCTTAATTGCTAATGGAAAAGTGCTTTGTTTAAAGTATCACTCAATCATAGGAGTGCCACTGTAGTTTTTATAGGATTTTAATTGCTATGATTTCTCAAACCTAATCTTTTCCAGTTATTACCATATACTTTTATGCTCATTTGGGGAACAAATACAAGATGTTGAACCAAAAACGTCCTTACTTCATTTCATTGAGCTTCAATAATTATTTATAACTTCATTGCTTCATTACTTTTTTCTCTTCCCCACTGATAGCTGATAGCAAACAGGAGCATTCTGGCTGCCATGTCATCATCCAGGTGGGGGCTACACAGTGGTGGTGGTGGAGGAGAGTCCTCATTACCAGCAAAGCACTTTGAATGGAGTGTCCAAAAAAGTGTAACTATGGTGATCACAATGACGATTCATTATAATTACTTATTATTGTTGTTATTTTTATGATTGTTATTATTATTCAAGGCATAAGGTGTCTTATCATCATTTTGGGGGTCATGCGATGCAGAGGACAGGAAAATACAGTATACTGTATATGAGCTGCAGTCTCACGCACATAAACCAACATGCAAAACTACATTTTTCAAGCTTATCTTAAACTTTACAAGTCTTGTGGAGAATTTAGTCATTCCTTTGCTCCATCAATGAGATTTACTGGAGCCAGGCCAATATGACAAACACTACAAATTCTCTCATTGGACAAGAGTAAAATAGCATGACAGGAGCTTGCTTGTAAAACATGAAATAGAGGAAACTGCTGTGAAACTGGAATTTCTGTTCCATCCCTGACTCACACTGCTTTTCCTCTGCTACAAATTGGCACACTGTTCTCAATTCAGCTTCAGTTTGAAATAGACGTGGTATTTGAAGATACCCCTAAATCATCAGAACATGTTTTTTTTCCTTCACTGACAAAGTTTATAACTTCCTAATAACACATTTTTGCTTGCTAAGAACATACACTTCCTTCACTCATACAAGTGATATATTACTATTTATTACAATTATTATATTACAATATGATGTACAGTATTGATTGTCAAGAAGTAACACATACACAGAACAACGACACGTTGTATTCAATATGTGTAAATAATATAGCCTAATGAATTTTGGCACAGGAATACCTGCTCTCTATGAATTAACCAAAGGCTATTAACCAAAGATACTAGTCTCACTTTCTTATGGTGCCAGCACCTTCCTTACTGATTCACTGATGTCTACAAACACTGTTCCTGTCTCTTCCTGGAGTTGGCAAAAATGTTGAATTTCTGTTTTGTGTAGATGCACTAAATGGAGTGGAGAAGTGGTTTGGACACCCCTGCTGTTGTACTACTGAACAAGGAATCAGACATCTCTTGGTTTTCCCTATCTGTTTTGGAGATTACTGTATAATACCCGAATTAGGTCCTCTCAGCTTTTGCTGTCCAAAATTACACTCTGGCACTTCCTCAAATCAGAAAATATATCTAGTTGCTCTTCTGTGGACTGATTCCAGGACTCCTATGCCTTGTCAAAATAGCTTTTTTGTGATGTGGCACTGTACTTTTTTTATCTGGTTTCAGACTTGTTTCCAAAGAGCGTGCACTTGTGGAATTACATTCATGCATGTTTTGTGTAACTCTGAAGACAAGCAGCCGGCTGACCCTGTCGAGTAGGTACTCAGGCTTTCAAATTTTAAATTCCTCAACCCCTCTTGATTTATGTGGTAAATTTGTAAAAGGGCAAACAAGTAAATAAATAACATATACACAGCTCAAAAAACAGGATAAGTTAATTTCACACTAACTGGAAGGAACCATACATGTAATTTTACAAAAAACATATATTATATGGCAACATGGTGGCGCAGTGGTTAGTATTACTGCCTCACAGCACTGAGGCCCTGGGTCAATTCCAGACCTGGGGTGCCAACTCTGTGGAGTTTGTATGTTCTGTCTGTGTTCACATTAGTTTCTCCAGGTGCTTCTCCATCCAAAGACTGTGAAACCTAGCCCTGGAGTGAGTGTGTCCAAGTCTGTGCCTGTGAAAGCCCTGCATGGACTGGTATATGCTGGTATAAGTATATGAGATGGTTAGAGAATGGGTGGATGGATTTTTACATATCAGCTGGCATTGCCAGAACACAGAGACAATCCAAGAACTGCCTCATCATTGGATAATACTGTATTTCCTGATGTCAGTGAAAAGACAACAGTTTTTGGGGGGATCCCATTTTCATGGATTTGCATGGTAAAGAAATCCAGTGAATATTCAAATATAACGATGAACAAACATAACCATGCAATTCAAATACTGTTTTTTTTCCTTACTAGATTTTTAATTATTTTCCAAGAGCACCCTTTCCTTGAACCATATCAAAACAAAGTTGTAAACAATTAAATTCATATACTCTACACCTAAACCCTCTTAACACTCCTCAGTTCCTGTATTAAGCACATTAGGCACAGTACTACACTGGTATAAATGTACACATAGGCTCAAGCTTGTGGCTCAAGTCCAGCAAAACACCAGTAAGCAACATCCAATAACTTTCTCCAGCAGTCAACAAGTTCTCTTGATTTTTCTTTCTATACTACACATCCCAAATCTTTAACTATATTTTTCAGTGAATATAATAAATGTGGGTATGAACAAGATATTAGTTGCTTTAATGAACAGGGAGTGCTGATGAAAATAACAACATGAAAGAAGCCCAGATCTTTTAACTACATACTAAATTCAAATGCAGAGAATTGCTTTCCAGTGTCACCTACAACTCACTCCCTTTCTATTAATCCACATCTCATTTCTAAATTACTGCTTGGGATGTTTATTTTGATATGCATAATTTTAGGGAAACAAATCTCAGCCAGTAATGCTTGGCAAGAGCTGTGAAGGTGAGCACTTTGCTGGTTTAATCTTTAGAATATTAGTTTTCTGTTTAAAACCTTAAAATACTAGTTTAGAGACACTTCCATTTATCCTGTCAACCTGTTTGATCCCATTTAATCTCAGAGAATACAAAGAATGGTGCTGTGCAATAAACAAAGTGTTGGTGTTGCTGTTATAGGATTATAAGCACATAAGCATCACCATATTCAGTATGTGTGGAGTATAGAGTATAGAGTTTGATATTTATACATGTTAACCTTGATCTTTAAATATAATTACTTAGTTTTGTGGTTTTGAAGTATCTGCAACTGTATGTAAAAATACCAGTATCACAAAATAGAAAAACAGGTAATCAAAGAATACAATGCATGAGATCTATAACCTTAGGCATTACTGTTACAGGCACCTCAGTGTCCTTCCTATCTTTAAAATACAGTATTGCCAATACACTGCAAGAGGATGAATTCTCAGACTGCAAATAATAAAAAAATACGATTCCACCTGCTGTATCACAGATTTCGGGTGTTGTAGTTAAAGAATGGCCTGAAGTCAGTGCCTTCCAATTTACAGCTCTAATGCAGCACAATTTACTCACTCTGAAGTTCAAGGGTTTATTTGCTCTGGGTTCAGTTACCATGGAGGGAGTCTCCATTCTGGGACTTTGATACAGTACACAAATCATAAATACAATATTTTGCATTTTCTGTGGAAGAGATTTGTTTCACTGTCATTTCATCGTGCAAGAAAGACTTCAAAACCACCACTTACTTAGAAGTAAATATGATAACAATAGTGTCAGGAATTTGAAGGAATTTGTTTTTCTCTGTTCCTCCTACAAATGAAAGACACAAAACAAGGAAGTTTGTTTCCTGGTTTCACAATCAAGACTCTGAAATGTATATCCAATAACTATTTGTTACAATGTTTCCCAGAACCCAAAATTGAAAACAGATCTTGTTCTTATATAGAGCATGTCAGATGTTTCAGTTTCCAATGATTTGACAATACAAAAAGTATTGTGCCATTGTAAAATTAACAAGGAAAAAGTACATTGTTTTATTTTCATTTCTTCAAATTTAAAATATTTACAAATACTACGTCAAAATGACCATCTGAATAGATTGTCTGTATTCATGATCAAGGTGATGCTAGAGGGTTTGTTTTTCTTACGTGGTATTCAAGTATGCTTTAGTCTTCTTTACAATTTCCATATTGTTTAAAGTATTATTTTATTAAATACTAATATTTTATTTAAAATCTTTTCACATTTTCGTTTTCATTTCCATTTCATTTTCACCACGGGGCAATGGCACTGTGGCTAAGGATCTGCGTCTGTGGCTGGAAGGCTGCCGGTTCGTATTCCACGATGTGAAGTGGCCCTTATTGCTCACTAGTCACCGTAATGACTAATGTAATGTGATGTACACGCTAATAAGTATAGGTTGCGCAGCACACATTTTGCTACAGAAATGTTCCAATGCCATCTGCATGCAGAGTTAATTAGTAGTACTTGTTGGCAAAACCATCTCGAAACCAAAAGCAATATTTCTAATGGATTAAAGGAGATGTATTCACAAGCTCGTTTGTTTACAAAGTGATAAGGCCACAACACCTTGCAAGTTTTGTTGTCTGGTTCTGAATTGCTTACTTTTATTGCGGTTTGAAATGCACTCATCGATGCTGATCCTTTTTAACCCTGAAATATGAATATAGCATTGCAGTTCCTCTTTAAACCAAGGTCCCACTGTGAATGAAGTGAGCCCGTTCATATATGTAAAGCATTTGGGATCCTTTGGGATGAAAAGAATCACATATATGCAAGAAATTATTATTTAAAGGCAGATACAGCATGGATGACAGGAGTCTCTAAATAGTATTAAAGGAATTAGTGTTTCCAAACACCTTGAAAAAAGAGCAAGTGATGGAATATGTTTGAATGCTTAAATAAACTGCACAAACACAGCCTTGATGGACAATCACCATAAATCATTATGTGAACTATGTTACCTGACTTGCCAGCCAACATTTTACAAAAGAGGAGGAAAGTCAAAGAAAGCTCAGATATGTGTTTGCAGCTCTTGCAATAACACAGCCATGATAAGGGGATTGTTTATGACTCAAGATAAATGAAAAGCCCAGATTTGAACAATGCACAGAATTACAGTGGCCTCCTTATCTACACTGAAACTCAAAATCAAAAGAGTGAGCAAACAAGACAGTCATATCTGCATAATGCATCCATTGAAGCTAAATCCTTTTTCAGGCATTTAAATCAGTTGTAAACTTTTTTTGTTGTTGTGATCGCTCTTCTGCAAACAGAATTAAGGACCCATTTTAGTTTTTTTCTGATCACAGATCTCCAATATAGGATTCTTCTCAGTATTGAATTTTGAAAAACTACAGCTTATTTATACCCAGTACTGTGTCATTTGAGGGCTGACCAACATATTTCTCCTTTACAGAAAAAAACTGCATGGGCTACCAGTTTCTTACAGAACTCACTTTAAAATTCTCTTGTTGACCTACTGTACCAGACACTGAATACTCTATCTCCTGTGTATCTTCCAAAGTTACTATCCACTCACATCCTCACATTCACTCACTTCCTTGCACTGGTTCTAGGCTCCATGACATTCCAAGGACTTCACATCATACGTTAGAGGACAGAGATTTTTCAGGTGTAGTCCCTCATCTTTGGAATATTCTACCTGCCCACAGAAAAAATGCAGCCTCTGCCGATATTTTTAAATTTTGCCAAAACTTTATTTTCAAAAGGCCTTGAATTCAGAATCAATTTCTTTCTTTTAATTCTGTATTTACTTGTTTTTGTGTGTTTATTTTCTATACTTTTTATATGCATCACTTAGGTACCTTAAGAACGCCCTGGACTGAAGGGTGCTATGTTAGAATAAAAATGATTGATTTTCTTTTTTCCATGAAATGTTTTTTTTTTATTAAATGAGTACATCACTGCCTACCTCTGCTTGCGGTATCTGTATTATTACAGCGTACCTTACACCCGAAAAAGCCTCCACAGCTGAAACGTTGTGTTTTCTTTCTTCTCTTTCAGCATGGAATAAACCAATTACTTGTTCCAGTATTACAGCATATGTTCTTTTTCTTTCTATCACAATAAACTTTATTTCCAAAACAACATGTAACAATAGAAAACATTCTCACAATTCGTTAACATTCTAACAAATTATCAAACTAACATTGCAATAAAACAAAACATTCCAAGGGAGGTGATTGTCCATTATCAATCAGTGCAAGTGGATGATGGCATCGGATTTACACATTGTAAAAAGTCCCTCCAAGCCTTACCACTTGCTTTTGGCCATTTCCCTGTCCCATTATACAGTATGTCAAAATACTGACAGGGGGGTTTCAGCTAGCAAGAGTGCTGCAGGAAAGAACTCCATTTACCTTCCATCCATGTTTCATTAACTGTTTAGACAGAGTCATAATGAGCCAGAGCCTACCACAGCCCATCACAAGACACACACTCACTCAGTACATCCAAAAGACAATTCAGAGGTACAAGTGAACCTAGACAGTTGTCCAACTGTAAGAGGAAACTGGAGCACATCCTGAAAACTTACCAGGCCACATAAAGAACATGCACACCACACACAGAAGGTACCTTAGTTCAGAACTAAACTTATGATTAGGCAGAAGCATTAAGTAACCACACTACCATGATGCCCTTCATTCATTTTGATTTTGTACTTAATGTTCGAAGTGAGAAAATGCTTTCCCTTGGTATGTAAATCTGATTTCATATGGCATGCTTACTAACTGTTGACAGAACACTTTTTCTTGCCTTCAGGGCAAAGCCTATGCCTTTCAAACAATCAATGAATAGGCCGCTTAAATTATGAAAAAATTAAAATAAATTATTATTCTAAATAATGACATAGCTTACAATTCATATTCATATATTTGGCATTTTAGTATGGTTACAACCCACCAATTGTTCAGTTTAATTCGACACATACGACTCAATAATAACAAATGTTGGAGTTTATTTCCAAGAGACAGAAAATTGTGTTATCCACAAAATATCTCTCTCAATACAAAATACAAAAATCCCCCAAAGCAACAATCTATTTAAAAAGTCACTGAAAGGTGGCAGTCCTATATTCCCAGGTAGAGCAAAATCAGATGCCGAGATACACAAGTGACCTACACAGGTATAACCAGGACTCAATCCTGATGTGGAATGCCAAGCAAAATATCAGTCACGTAAAGACGACTTGTATGAGCATTATATAAGAGTTCTAGACAGGCAGAAAAACTGAACAGAATATAGAGGAGCCATACAGTAAAAAGCTCATTTATAAGTGCAGAGGTAAGTGTTGGGTGCTTCTGTTATCTCTTCAGGAACAGGAAATCTTAAATACCAGAACATAGAAGCAACTGATAGCGACTGAAATGTTGGAATGTACTGTAGCATTTGGATAGACTTAGCATCTCTGCTATATAAAAAAAAAACAGTTTTTTTAAAGAAAAAGGTAAAGGACAAGACAGGCTATCCAACTTGAATCCAGCAAGAATTAAAGATAAGAGATAAAAAATGTGGATGGCATGACCAATAGTAGCATGGGCCTTGGGTTCAATTTCAGACCTGGGTTGCCATCTGTGTGGAATTTATATGTTCTCCCCGAGTCCGCTCCAGTTTTTTCCACAATCCAAAACATATATCGGCAGGTTAATTGGTTTCTGGGAAAACTAGAAATGGTGTGAGTGTGTGTGTCTGAGTCTGTGTGTGTGCCCTGCAATGGACTGGCATGCCATCCAGGGTGTACCATGCCTTGCATCTGTTGCTGGCCAGGATAGTCTCCTAACCCCCTAACCCTGAATTGAGAGAAGCGGTTAAAAATTGATGGATGAGTGTAGACAAACAGGAATAAACTTTATAAACACGTAAGCCTTTAGTCTAGATTTAAAAGCTGTAAATAAGTTCCCATTTCTCCGACTGGTGGGCTCCAGTGAGTTCCAGAGTAGTGGTACAAGGTGGCTTGAAGCATGTTCCCTGAGATGCTTGGATCTATAACAAGAAACTAATTAAAAGATGTGTCTTAACACATTGCAGAGCCCTGCTTGGTACATACGGAGTAATGAAAGATGGTGAGAATCAAGGGGACTTGGTGTACAGGCCTTTAAATGTTAAGAGTAAACTTTCAAACTGAAGGTGCTGATGGGTAATGGGGAGCCAGTGACCATGTGTTAAAACTGGAGTGGTGTAGTAATAGATGCCTAAAGAGAAAACAAAAAGTACCGAAATTATGTGAATACTTTTGTCTATGCATTACATCTGTCGTTTATATAATACATCATTCTGGTTTTTAAAATATCCATAAGAATGTGATTACATATTTATAATACTGCATTCTATACAGAAAATGTAAATAGATCAAAACTTTTTGTCTTTGCCTTTAAAAGAAGTAGAACAGCATACAAAGTGTTTGAATTGAATGTTTTCTGTGGTCCAGAGCCCATGAACTCTGTGTGAATCAACTCACACTTTTTGTCAAACCAGCACACCATGTTACTGAAATCATCTTGTAAAACTCTCAATTTACTACTGTCACATACATATACCTACTGCAGAACACTTCAGTTTTGCTTTTTAACCTCTCACCAGACCCCATTAGCTGTAAGTGGATGAACATTATCATCACCAAAGTACTTTAACTGCATGCTATCCCATCCTATCCTACTGAAACAATAAAACACTGTGAAGAATGACACCTGGATGGTGACATAATGACTTCTTTATTCTGCATTCAGTATTCTGTACAATACGGGGGGAAGTGCTTGAATCTAAGCAATAAAGCATTGTACTGTTGAACCCCAAGCTACTTTAGTGTTGCACTTCTCAAAAGAGCAAAATAATATCATTCTCAAAGCCTGATTTATTTAACTTAATCAGCGGATTTCTTTTTTGTTTTTAACACATTCAGCAAGCAGTTTCATGGTATATTTCACACGAACCAAAGCTATCAGCATTAGCACCTTCAAGCTTGGTCTCGTCAGATCTCATAAACTAAGCGCAGCCTAGTTACTACTGAGATGTAAGAGTTCCAAGGAAAACCAGGTTGCCACTGTGACATCTTCCATTCTTCCTAATTGATGCCAAAGATTATAGGAGATGCCATCCTTTCCACAAGACATAAACCAAGATCCTAACTACTTAGTTATTAAAGATCCCAAAAATGTGTTCATAAAATCTAGCTTAAATCTTGGATGTCCTGGCTAAATTCTATTTTGAGCAAGTACAGTGTGGTTCTCTCTTAAACTGTTAAAGTAATTTCTCATTTATTCACCTATGCTACTGTGGGGCTGCTGGAGAGTACTATCTGATGTGTGTCACCCTGCTAACATAACATATAACATACTGTATGTACACTTCTATGGGGAAAGTGTTTTAAAAGTGCTACCTAAGTTAAAGGAATGATTTATTCTTATGATCATTATAATCAATGACACAATCAGGTTTAATTTAAGTTACTTTGAGACTTAGCTCATACTTTCTCATGTTTCAAAACTATGCTGAAAACAATCAGCAAAGACACTAGCAATAAGAGAGTGCATTTTAAGTTAAGTCCCTGTTGATGGGAAGCAGTAACATAACAAATGCTGCCCCAGCATGCTTGACAGTAAGGATTGTGCTGACTGAGTGATGTGCTGTGTTGGGTTTGGACCTGACATGACATGGCTTAGGGTTTAAACCTCAAAGTTCCTATTTTTTTCTGTCTGCCTACAAAAGCTTTCGCCACATGCTTGCAACATCACTTACATGCTTTGTGGCAATCTTCATGCAGGATTTTCCACTCTGCCAAACAGTGTAGCTTTGAGGAGTGACTGAGATATTGTTGATTTATGAACTTTTTCTCCCATCTCAGTTACTGAACTAAGCAGGTCTTTAAAAGTCACCAGTGGCCTCACAGTTGCATCCCTCAATAGTGTCCTTGCCTGGCTGGTCAGGCTGTATTGCTGTCTCAATTTTCATTTGAGACAGCAAGACCAAGACAGTGTGGGATGAAATTATCCACATTCCACTTCCTAAAGATTGACTTCTATTCCCTCAAAGGGATACCAATGCCTTTATTTTTTATACCTTTCCCCTGATCTGTGCCTTTCAAAGATTTTAAGAAAGATCCTTGGTCTTCAAGGTTGAATCTTTGTTTGACTACCCACTGGTGAGGGATCTAATGTATAGAAACAGGTTTATTTACTCTGAAATCACTATTTGTGAAACACTATTACTGCACGCAGATTGAGTCTATTCAATGAATTTTGCAACTTGTCAAAGAAATGTGCACCAGAACTAATTTTGGTTTGCCATAGCAAAGGGAAAGAATAGTTATGCAATCAACATGTTGTAGATTTGGTTTTGTTTGCAGTTTTTGCTGACATTTATCAGCTCACATCTCTCAGTCATAAAAGTGGTTAGTGCATTCAGGTTTTGATTAAAAACATTCAATTTAAAACTGCGTATTATGCATTAAATGTATAATTCAGTAAAATAATTGAAAGTATGTGAATACTTCTACTAGGCCCTCAAAACACAAGGACCACCAACAATGCATTTTCACAATTGTTTTCAAAACAATTTCCAGTATGCAAAAAAACAAAATAGTTTGTTTTCTTTTATAATTTTCTTAAGGGTAAATTTACAAAATATTTTCCTTGCATGTGGCATATTTGTTTTCTTTTGAGTTGTAAAATATTTACTTATTTATTTGCCACATCTGGGATTTTTAAAGGAAATACTAGCTAGTATTAAAGTTTTCCACTTTTTTCAATCATATAATTGGTTAATGAAAATGGTGTATAGATTACACTTTTATATCAGCAATATAAAGACGCTTGGCAATATGGGCATGGAATGAAAGTTACAGAAATAGCATCTTTGATAAATTTCCTGCCTAAATTACATTGAAATTTATCATTTTAAATTATATCCTTCCGCTTCATCAACCTATAGAGATGGCTGAAAATTAAGATAAAATACGTTTTTTAAGTTCACGCAATTAGGTGTTTCTTAAACAATATTATCCTTTTACAGAATCTGTAGCTAATCTACAGCCATTATTTATTACAATATAAGATGGTGATAACTAACCGAGAAAGCTCTCTGATTAAGTTTTTCCAGATCCTACTGTCAGGACTAAAGCAGGATACACTTCAGATCTCATAAACTGGAACAGAAAATGCCTTCCTATACACAGATCAGAAATGGTTGCCAATTACTGAATGCCGACATTAATCTTATGGAAGTGTGTGATAACTTCGGGTGTGGATGTTAAACATTACCTCAACAAAACAGCCAACTTGAAAATGAATGATGCACACAAAACAAACCTACAGTGTTAATCACAGTAAATGAGCTGTAAGAAAAGTTGACGTTACTTGTCCACTACATATACATTACATTCTTTAAAAATTGTAGCTTTCATTTGGACATATTAATAAAATCATTTATAATAATAACTTAGGAGAAAGAACTATAATAGGAATGATTATACATCATCCACTGGTTGAAGACCTTAATGAATGTATCAGTTTTTAAAACAATGAAAGGCTAAAAAGCTACAAAATAAAAACGTTGCCAAAGGCCTTTCTCTGAGAGTTCAGCCATGGAGCAACCATAACAAACCAAAGGACACCTTAAAGGTTAAGAATGTAGTTCAAATGAATATTTGCATGCTTTTATACACTTAAATACACTGCATCCATAAAAGTTTAAAGATTCATTTCAGCTACTTGTTTGACTATCAGGAAAAATCAAAATGTTTGCAAGTGTTCTAAAAGTATTTCTCTATAATGTGTCAATCAGCTTGCTTTTACATCTTTTCTGTTTTGTCAGTCACCACCCCAAGACCACTTCAACTACTTCAGTGTCTCCCAGTTCCATGGCAGCTATTCTCACGGGGCTTATCCTGTCCCTTACTGTTTGGTTTTCTTTTAAACATCAATCATCATCGATTCGAAAATTAGAAAAAATGTATAAAGAAGCATTTTATAGTGGAATGTAAAACCTGGCAATGTAACTGTCCACAAAGTTGTAAATTGATAGTTTCCTTATTATTTATCTCAACGCTCGATTGGCTTGCCTGAGGCAGCAGACAGTCTTTCAGTTTTACAAACTATTCTCTAGAAAAGAGCATGAAAGATCACACTGAAAGATCTGTTAATTCCAGGATATACTGAGCAGGACAGCATTGACTAACCAGTTTAACATTACATGCCATCAAGCTTCCTAAGTGAGAGAGGAACAGTTTTAAATGGAGCTGCCAAAACCAGGTTCTATACAAAATTATCTATTCATGGGTCTATACATTTACTATAGTTACTGCTCTCCATCTACAATTTCATGGGAATTCAGTTGCCAACCAAATTTAATCAGAGACTGTTTCCTGGCCAAAACAATCCCTGGGATAAATCTCCTGGGACTTGTAAGAAATAAACTAAAAACAGACAATACTATAGTATTACGAGACTTGATCACTGATTTAGCTTTATGGTCATATTTCCCACATTTTGAAACAGCCACGCAGGAGCAGACATAACTCACTGAAATGTATTAAAAATGTAAAAAGAGGAAACAAACTTAGGATCATGAATGTATCGGATTTAACACACCAGCAGGCCCTTTGAAATGTCAATCCTGTGCACTAGTGTCTTTACAGAAAAGCACCAACACCGTAGACTCTAACAGTAATTCTCCAGTCAGTTCTTTGAATCTTTCAAATTTCTAGCTTGGTTAAATCAAGATACAAAATTAACCACCAAGACCCAGGACTCGGTATGTTTTTTCTTAGAAGTAAAAACTAAACTGGCTCATGACAACAACTGGATTCAAAACAGACATGAATGAAACTATAAAGAGTATTTAAAAAAGAAACTGACTGTGACAGAAGAAATGCTTGTCAGTAAGCCTTGCTGAATAAAAGCAAGAAATATATTGCTGGCCACATCATGCTTAAAACTATTACAGGTCTGCTATTTAATTCTGCAAAGAGACCCTCCAGAAATAACAATCACCTTGTTCACACTCACTAAGTTTCCCACCAGCATGTACATTTTCTTTGATGTTATGAAAGTGTTTAGTTGTCACACACTATGATTCAACTTTTGTCACCTGTACTGAGGCATGCAACAGCTGTCCCCAGTACTTGGGACTCTGACTATGAGTTCCCTTAACACATGCAGATCCCCCGTCATGCACACACAAATCCCTTAAGGTCATAGAGATGAAAAGGCATTTAACTAGAAATAATAAAATAATGTTTCCTATTTTGACAGAAGTATAAACTCTGCTCGTTTCAATTCCATTGAAACCTTAGGTGCACTTCATAAGACAGAAACGCTTCCTTCACGGAGCGGCTTAGCAGTATTCCTGATCACGGACCGCTCTAAGCCTTCTCTGGAAGCGCTTTCAAAGTTAACTTATCTGTTGACTGTACAACACATGACGAAAAGGGAATTGCATATTCAGATTTCCACTCACAAAAAGGTTCTCTTTAATCAAGAGGCTACTGCACAACTACTTTCAAAACAATTACTATGGACAAGGTATTGAATATAAATTAAACTCTAACACCCCTGCGGGAGGCTGATCCTATGCATTAGTAATACTTTCTGTCTCTGTGCCCTGGCCCAGGTCAGGGTCAATGTGTTGTGCAGTTTCAGAGCGTATTGTGGAGACCTGTGAACCTCGCACAAAGAGTAACCAGAGCCCTGTGTAATTACTATTGAAACCGATGCGCGAAAATGGGGCGACGGACACGCTCCGGGTCCACTCACACACAGCCCGCATGCACCTAATAACCCTCGAGAGGGGTGAGAGAGCTCCGCTGTCATCCCGAGTTTAGAAACCAGCAAATCCCCCCAAAAAACGGGCATCACTTTCAAGGGGACACCGGAGAAGTGCCACAGAGACTAAGACAAAAAAAAAAAAAACCCAAGCGTGTATTTGCAACCACCGCGGGCATAACTGGATTATGATCCTCAATTCAAACCTACATAATGTATTTTTGTCCTGTCAGAATGAAAGGGTGGGAAGTTTGTGTACGTAATAGGACCCAAGATAACCACGCTTCATTGCCTTTCCCCAAAGAATCATATTCTTAGAAAGGGAGTTTGAACAATTAACGTAGATTCTACATGCATGTTTTGTTAGCCTTAGCAGAGGCTTTTTTTTGCTAATCTGTCATACAATTACAATTTGTAGATCACGCCTGCCACCTTTAAAAATAAATAAAATAGGCTTTGCTAATGTTTTAATTTTGATACTGTCGTTTTAAACACTCGTAACTACCAGATTTCTTTTTGCTTTTGTAGCAAGAGGTGTTATTTTGCTTCTTACCTTTGTGATGGTCATAAAGGATGTCTCCAGGTGACAAGGATTTCCGAGTAAAGTGCAAACAGCAGCAGTATGGCTTGGAAACAGAAATGGGGACTCGCACAGTGCAGAAAGTCTTAGTTCTTCTGGGTGCTAAGGTATCCAGCAGACGTTTTATATGTCAGTGGTGTAATGTTCATTCATAAATCATGACAAGCTGATTGCGCGAGTCTGACAACGGATAAAAAAAGGAAACCAGAAAACGCCGAACTAGACATGCCCCATCCACGCACCGCAGTGGCTCAAAAACTAGGCAGGCGCGGCATTGTGTGATGGGAGGAGAGACAGAGGGAGGGGCACAGTGAAGCAGCAGGACAAAAAACGTAGAAAAATGGGCAGATTTTCTTTGTGTCCCGTGGTAGTGAGTAAGAATGTGTTTGTAGGGCTCCCTGTCAGGATGGTAAACCTTCGGCTTTAAGATTTGCATTACTATTTAAAAAGCCTTGAACGTCTGACGTATGCAGAACATACGTATGCAGCTAGCGGGAGCTGCAGTTACAGAATAGACCGCATTAAGTCTGTATCAGCATGTAGTACGTTTATTATTATTTGTAAAACAAGGTAATGTTGAGATTAATCTATTTGAAAGCTACTATATCTGTATCGACAACTGTTCCACAAGTAAAGCATACAGTAGCTACACTTCTACAGTGGTTTTCGTTATCACTGCAAAAATCACATGGTTGTTTTTTTTAAACATTCTGGTATAAAATATTGTGAAAACATGGACATGATTTACAGATTAATAGCAGATCCATCCACAATGACGTAGAATATTTTAATCCCTTGATGAGAACAGGTTAAACCGATATAGTAACAGATGCATATTACACAGATAGCAAACTAGTGAACCTTCCAGTGTGGAGTATACGATTGGTTAAAGCAGTGATGGAGGGCAGAGTCATGTTCATAAACTGCACATAATCCTCTAGATCAGAGATAAACGAAGTATTTACTGAAGGTAATTCCTGTATATGGGTCAATGCTAGCTAGCTGCCAATAGTAAAAGCTGTATTCAGCTGTATTCTCCTGAACTATAGTGTTCTTCTGGACTACACATAGTAAATTAAATTTGCTTAAGAGCCAGAACATGCGTGGGAGAATACAACATTCTGCCTTTAAGGTTCAGGGCTGTATACAAGGAAATCTGGTCTTCCTTAGGTGTAATTTGAGAGATGTATTCAAATTCAAAGAGTTTTATTGGAATGGCTTTTGAATTATAGTGTTGTCAGAGCAATACGCATTAGCATGACATTTACATCTGGCAGGTGTGGGTATTCCAGGATTAAATTTGCTGTTTTAAAGAAGAATGTCTTCCAAGTACTTGTTCTCTGTGTTTCCCTGTAGGCTTCGGAGCACAGTCTGTACTTTCTGGGTAGTGGGGTCTGCTTGTGTTATCCCATTTCTATGATCGGGCTGTGGTCATTTGGCCTGTATGTCACCTGTGTTTCTACTTGTTGTTTCTTGCCCTGGTTAGATACTCAGTCAAGTAGCATTCTAGACAAATAAACCTCCCTGAGCATTTTTCAACCAAGTCCAAAAACAATTTCAACACCTGGAGTGCTTTGAAATGCTTTGAACTTTTTTTGCTTTCTTATAAAGGGGTTCTTCCTTATCTCTTAACACCACCCCACGTCTCATCAACACCAAAATATAAACACAGGTGATTTAGACATGGAATAAATCAAAACTGTAACCTGCTGGTCATAGATTTTCAGCTTTGTACTTAATTTCCTAATTGCTGCTTTTCATCTCAATGGAAGTTCATTTTCACATACTTTATATAGGGGTGGCGCAGTGGCTCTGTGTCTAAGGATCTGCGCCTTTGGCTGGAAGGTTGCCGGTTTGTATCCCACAGCCGGCAGAGAAATCCTACTCCTTTGGGCCGCTGAGCAAAGGCCCTTAACCCCAACTGCTCCAGGGGCGGCATATAAATGGCAGACCCTGCACTCTGACCCCAAGATTCTCTCCCTGTCTGTGTGTCTCATGGAGAGCAAGTTGAGGTATGCAAAAAAGACAATTTCCTAATACAAGAAAGCATATATGGCCAATAAAGTGATCTTATCTTTATGTGAGCCATTTTCAGCACAGCACTGTTTTGTCGAGTTCTACAGCCTTTCCTGCTCCATTTAGGAGAGGGAAAGTGTATATACTGTGAAACACCTGTATAAGATCATAGTATTTATCGCAGTATTTTTGTTTTATTTACAGAACATTTGCACATGGTTAGAATTCAGCTGGTGTAAAAGCCATCCTAATCAGTAATTTCAAAAATGATGTAATCAAACATTATATTAATCTGCCTTTGGGGTGTATCTTTGATTTCTGGAGCTACAGTACTTGTATCAGGGTATAAATTAGTTTGGTAATAATTTCTATGATTGAATATCAACATCATAATCCATAGGAAATGTCACAGGCAAAATATATTCAAATTTTGGCTGTGACATTAGTTTGAAAGTCATATGACATGGGTCACTTGACGTACTTTCACGGTCCCAGAGAATGCTATAAACTCAATAAGTTTGCTCCAAGCTCAAAAAAGAGATGCTGCACATGGACATTCCTGCAATTAGAATTTAAAGCAACTGCAGTCTTATTTGTCATTCCTGACTTTGTTGTACGTGTTTACCAGTTTTAACCCACTGATGGTTGATTGAGATTGGACAACATAGAGGGCAAGTACCTGACATTGGTCCTAGACAGAAGCAGAAAGTGTTGAATTTGCTACTGTGTTGAAATATTAAAGGATTATGCTGGTATTGATGTTACTGCAACAAAGATTGGAGCACAGGTGTCAAGCAGTTGTCAAAATGGTACAGTAAAATGAGATTATCATTAGCTATAAATTAGCTTTTAAAGCTACTGATATCATTATGATGTTAATACCATATGTATAATGTTACCAGTATGTTGCAAAATGTTGTTCTTATGCTCAGAAGTCAGTTAACCATTTAACCTATGTATCCTGCATACACATAACGTACTTAAGCATAAAAAAGTGCTTGTCATCCACTGACATAAAAAAGTGCAGTTGTGTTGCCCCCTCACTGAGTCATGATGTTCATATCATAGTGGTCCCTGGTGATAGAACTGAGTGATAACTGCTTTTAAGTTAGGACTTCCATGATGCTGAAGGTCGAGTCACAGGTGTTGTTTTGTGATATGGATTTTTCAGGTTCTCCACCTGGTGTGTTACAGGCTATTGAACAGGTCTGGGCCACTCATGGGTCTTACCAATCCCTATCACTTTGTAGTCCTATTATAGTGTAGTAATGGTGGATAGGTAAAACCTGGACACTCTAGTGACTCCACATTCCAGAGCAAGTTACAACTCTCTTTCACTGAGCTTTAACATACAGTATTTGCATTGTGATTAAAAGCAGAGGACCGTTTGTGAGTGTAGTTTTGCATGTGCAAATTTAACAGCACACATTTCTTATCATGACACTTTCTGTCATTTAAGAATTCACAAACTGCAGAATAGACTCAGAAACCTGTAACATTTTCTGCAAAAGGCTTAGTGGGTGCCATTTTTCCTACAACAAATGTAGCAATCCTAAACATAACTGTTTTCTACTGTTTGTAATCATCTGAGAAACAACAATTCAAGCAAGTACACTGAGTAACCAGAAGGTGCACTTCTTTTTTTATTATTTATGTTAAGAATGACAACAGTTTCAACATAATTTTTAAATCTCCAAAATATTGCATAGCTTGGTAGTACTATATTGAAAAAACTGAACATGTTCAATGCAGTGCAGGCAAATAAAGACAAGGGGTTACCAATTGGGGACGGGTGAGTGGAAAAAGTAAAGTATTTATCTAAACCTTGCCTGGGGGTTTCATTTCATTTCACATTGTTGTAGCTAGCCTTTCAACCTGGCTTACAGTTTCTTTGCCCTAGACATCTGCCTCAAGCCTCTCACCTGGACTGATTTAGGTATAGCCACCCCTTGAACAGGTTGCAAAGGCGTTTATAAATAAATAAACTGTGTAACACTTATAAAAGTTGTGAACTGCACAGAACAGAAATAATAAGCTAAATAATCATTGAATAAGTTTGGAGTATGTATAAAATAAAACGTATACTCCGCTGAAGAAGACAGCTATTGTTATTTTCCCCTAGGTTACTTGAAAAGTAGCAAAAAAAAACTTTTATTCCTTAGCTTTTGTCTGCAAGCTGACAAGAAGTCAGAACTTCATCTCAGACAGTACTGCTGATATACTACTGCTACCTCAGAGCGGTTGTAACGGAGTAATCTTTGATTACAAGCATGTGTTGTAGAAGTAAAATAGGATCTCTTAGAAACCAAACAAAAAAGCTAGGGTCTTGCTGACATCTAATTTGCTTCTGTATGTTATACAGCTGATTTAAGCTCTGGTGTGTTTAATCTTTTATTGAGCAAATAATCCAGTCAGATAAAGTTCAAAGGAAAGGCTTTTGTTACTGAAAATAAGTAGGTATTGTTTCTTATACAATAACCCCTTGACTGAGTGACCTAAGTGCTTTAAGAGGACAAGTTTGTCTCTCCTGATACAAGATGAAAAATACCATATTGTAAAACAGAGGGGCAGTAATTGAATTGGGACTAATATGTGGTGCCTAGTACTGAGACTTTCATTTTTCATTATTAAGTAGCATTTTTGTTGACCAGGCAATGCAAGATGGATGGATTTACAGTTAATTTTCATTATCTCTTACCATCTAAATTACTTTTTTCTCTTCTAAATGTCTTTTTTCTTTTTATAGCTAATTAGGCTGGTCATATCCTTTGTGGAATCAAGAATTCCAGAAATGGTCTTTCATTACTTCATAGTACATAACTTTGAACTGATGTCAGAAACAGAGGCCTAATTAGTATTAGGGCTTGTAGCTCTTAGGCTGTGGAATCCTGGAGTCAGCTTTGTAGCCTGTAGCTAAGATGAGCTGTTCTGTAAGTTGTACTCTACAGATGAAGTCATTGTGGCACTGTGATCCATGCATTATTTGGAATGCCAGTTTAACATCTACAATACTGTATGGTAGACAGTCCCCTATAGAGGTATGGAAAAATAATCCTTGACGTTTTGATATTACCTCCTTAACTTAAACTGGGACCCTGATATCAACCCTTAAATTTAAGGTACTTGTGCTAACCCTAACCATGAGATTGAAACCAAAAGCATAAGCTTCAACCTAATCTCCAACACTGACACAAACCCCAAAACAATCTGTAAACTTGTCTTTGATATTAATCCCTTATCTTTAAACAAATCATACCCACTTCCTTAATCTGAAACTTACAACTGATCCTGCTTCAACCAACAACTCCTGACTTCAATTTTTAACTCATAACTATGATGATCATCTTATTTATACTTCGAGAACAAGTCCATCTGCAACTAATGAAAATGCACAATTTTTTATAAGTCTATTTCCGAGTCTACTTTAAAGACCCTTCAAAGTAGTTTATGGTTAAAATGAATCTATTGTTAATATAATATTGTACTTGTATTCATTACTTAGAAACAAGTAATAGATTTTTTCCATGCTGAAAAGAGAAGAAAGAAAACACAACTTTTTGGCTGTGAAGCCTTCTTCGGTGTCAAAAAGGTGTCAATCATTACTTAGACCTGTTCAAAATGGGTGTTAATATTGCCAACTATATGTAAAGCAGCCAGCAGCCATATCACTCTGCAACTCACAACTGGCAACCCACTGAAGCCACTGGGGCGTTCACCCTGTGGTCTATGTGGGTCCTAATGCCCCAGTGTAGTGATGGGGATGCTATACTGTAAACAGGTGCCGTCCTTCGGATGAGATGTAAAACCGAGGTCCTGACTCTCTGTAGTCATTAAAAGTCCCACGGTGTTTCTTGAAAATAGTAGGGGTGGCCAAATTTCCCATTGGCCTCCTAATAACCCCCCTCTATGAATTGGCTTCATTACTCTGCTCTCCTCCCCACTGATAGCTGGTGTGTGGTGAGCGTTCTGGCACACTATGGCTGCTGTTGCATCATCCAGGTGGATTCTGCACATTGGTGGTGGTGGAGTTGAGTGGAGTGTCCAGAAAAGCGCTACATAAGTGTAAGCATTTATTAATTATAATTATTATTATTATTATTAAAGCAACATAACCTTAGACATACAAGTAACTCCAACCATATTCCCAGTGGCACCATATATTAGACCTGCTAAAAACCATTAGTTTAACTCTTATCCTCTAACTCTAAATAAATAATAATTCAAATGAAACACAATGCTAACCACAATCCTAGCTCTAGCTCACCTCTGTTAACTTAGCTATAGAAAAAAGACTATCCTTACATATGGCTTAAACCCTGTTATGCTCTTTTGTTTTGTGATGTTTTGATTGTTTTTGTTTAGTTTTTTGATTGACACATCTTCCCACTTGTATTATTTCATATTAATATTCCTGTAGTGTTTAAGGGTTTCTTAGGTTAATTACTAAATATATAGTATTTTAATAATGGTATTGTAATTCATATTTCCTTACACTTATATAGCACTTTACAGGTAATGAGAACTATTACACCATCACCAACATGTAGCACCCACCTGGATGATGTGACAGCAGCCAAAGTGCATCAGTACACTCCCCACACATCAGCTATTAGTGGGAAGCAGAACAGAGTAATGAAGCCAATTCATAGATGGGGATTATTAGGAGACCATGATCGGTAAAGTCCAGGAGGAAGTTTGTCCAGGACACCAGGTAACACCCCTACTCAGAGTGGGGATCTCGGTTTTACGTCTCATCTGAAAGACGGCGCCTTTATCACAGTACAGTGTCCCATCACTATACTGGGGCAATAGGAACCAGACAGACTGCAGGGTGAGCGCCCCCTACTGGTCTCGCTATCACCTCTTCCAGCAGAAGCCTTAACTTTCCCAGGAGGTCTCCCATCCAGGTATTGATCAGGCTCACACCTTCATTTCTTCCATGTGTTGCCAATTGTGAGTTACAGGGTGATATCACTGCTGTTTTGGTCTTCAAAGGATGATTCATTTTTTTCTTTTATAATTAATGTTATGTGCAAAGTAGTTTATCAGTTAAAATTAATTAATTTAAACAGTAAATAACTGTCAAAATTATCTCATTTAGGGTTCTGAAAGCTTTTCTGTAATGTCAGCAAATCACATGACACAAAAAGTAGTTCTTAAGGACTATATCATGCTTAATGTTCAGAGTTAAAATAGCTTAAACTGATAAAAAAGAAAATGCTTGTAAGCCTGTGGCTTTAAACAGGCAATGTTCAAACAAAAAAATAAGCTTGAAATATTAAGAGTAGAGGTGTAATACTTCAGCTCCCTCTACAGGAGACTAAGATAAATTGAATACAACAAACATTTTGAAATTGTTAAATGGTAATGGAAATAAGTGCTTCTTCCAATCTGACCACACAATTGTTAAACTTGCCTTTAGCATATAGAAGAGCATTTTATTTGATATTGCTTTAAACAGAATGTCTCTATTTAACATGTCAATTGATTGTCCCTTTTCTCTTTGGAATCTGTTTTCTTGACTGCCACTTAAATTTACATCGATAAATTGGATGTGGCAGACCCCAACAGCCCTTACGAAGGTAAAATTATTATTTTCATTGTTCTTCTTACTATTTAATTGTTTCAAAAGCATTTACGTGTTGGATGTTGTAATATAAGGCAGCATGTTAATGCATTTAGATAATATAAACAATTGCGGATACATGACTGTTTTCCATACAGCTGCATTGATAATATCAAATCCCATCTCAATTTCTGACTGTTTCTCGGAAACTGGGGTTAATGTGAAATTGAATTTGGAATTTTTTAGTTGAAAGTAAATCAAATCTACATACTGTGTCCTCACAAACATACATTTGTGCCCGTCTTAAGTCAAGCATTTTCTCCCTTTTAGACTATATAGCCAGCAGAAAATGTACAAGATGTACTTGGGCTTGAGCAGAATTTGCACATGCTGACTTTGAATGCTAAAGCATAGTAGTCTGAAGCAAGACAATAATGGGTGGGTAGCAATTTCATAACTGAAGGCAAAAATATCATCCCCGAGTTCTGAGCTCCTGGTTAAAATTGCTGAAATTTGTGAGGTATGTCAATTGTTTTGTGACTTGTGAACCTGTTTATTTGGTCTTCTCCCAATTGGAAAGGAAAATTCTGGTGTGAAAAACCTTTTCCTTTCTAATTCTGTCTTTGTCCATGAAGATGTTCACACCAGATCAACAGAAATTACAGGGGCTGTGATTAGGAGAAAGTTTGTCCACATACCTTGTTTTTTATTCTGATTGCCTGTAGCATCAGTACAGAAGCTGATTAGCTGTTTTTTTTAGTTTGCTTTAAAACTGTATAAAACTATCTTACGGACAGGAGATCTGCAATTGGTAACAGAAATAATTTATCAGAAAGAATATATGAGATCCCATATCTGCATAATTGGTTCCCAAATTAAATGGTCTTTTTTGTTGCTTTCAAGATTCGCATATGCATGAGTAAAGTGCAAAGAAATATTAGGCCTTCAAATCATGACTTAATAGTACATTTATTTTATGCTGCATGTTTTACATCATAGAAATGCACAGCTTTTTATAAATCTGTTCCTGATTCTACACTATATTTTGTCAACATAATCAATCAATCTTAAATTTGTCAGTTCCTATTCAAAATAGATGATTTTTACATTTAATGTCTGATATTTCTAGGGCAAGTCCCTATGCATTGCACTGTTAGGTTAAGCACTTCCGGTAGGTAGCAACTCAGGAAAGTCAGTAATTAAGACAAATGTGAGTGCCCAGGATATACATAAAGGACTAGGTCTCAATTGTGTCAGGTGTCAGGGGCATCATATATCATATGTGCCTTCCTTTTGTTAACTATGATAGACGCTCATGAGCTGATATCTTAAACATTGGCTAAATCCTTAGATTCTTTAGATCTGCACTGGCTACACCTGGGTCTCCAGTAGCAGCTTATCATACTGCCTGGTTCATTTAATCAGAGTTGCTCAAAATTCCAATAGCAAAATATTTAAAGTAGACACCTAGGAACCTCTAGTACACTTAATTAAAGTACATGAACTCTGGAACCTTGGGATGTTGTGTCAGATAGGTAAGGGAGACCCAAATTATGGAATGAATTTAAAACTAATGGGAAGATTTTCTGCAGTTTGCAGACTGGTTCTCTCTTGTTCATTTCCTCTCTGGTTGAAATGCACCATGCCTACTAACTACTCCAGAAAACATAGCTTCTGAGAGCACTTCTGAAAGCTCCAAAGTAGTGAAGCATTAAACTTTCCCATGTCATTTCCACTAATTCAGCTTTAAGCCATGCTCCGAGCATCTATGCTTTTGCAGTAGCAGTTAGTCACCATGGAAAACAGAAATAACAGCAGGAACAACAAAACTGAATCTGCCAGAATTATTATTTTGGAAAACTAAAAAAGCAAGGGATAAATATCAAGACGATAAAAGCTGTACCTTTAAAATACAGAAAATAAGCTTAGTTCAGAAGGTAAATTTCTTGAAAGTTGTAGGATTTCAATTTCATCAGGATATGGTAAAAAAAATCAAATTAATATTCGAATTTAAAAACTATGTAAGTAATGTCACAATTTATCATGTTTTATGAGCAGCCAGTCTCATTTTCATGATGTAAACTTGCATTTTATAAGATTTATGTACTCAAGACTACTCTCAGTTTAATGTCATAGTTAAAGGAGAAGGCTTATAATCTTTTCCCCCCAAATATTAATTTTGATATATATATACAGAACATATTTTTATAGTAGTCAAATCATTCTTTTAAGTGTATTGTGTTGAACAAATTGTACTGCATGGTATTCAAAAAAGATTGATCTCATGATTGTTTGAGAGCCTGGACAAGCATGCACCTGTTCACTGGTCTCTGAGGCCTAGATGCCGCATGCTGTCGCAGTTCTTCCCACAAATTGTATTTGTGTGTGCATTGTCCCACAGGAATGTTGTCATGTTAAGATAGGCCCACAGGAAAGTGAGGTCCTAGGTTTTGATCCGGGTATCATCAATCACCAGTTGCCACCTGCATTTCTAATGCTGTGGAGCCAGCACTGTGGAGTAATCACCCTGATGAGCATGGTGTTGTTGTGGTAAGATGATCAACCAGATGGTGGTCTGTCACTGATGGATACTGTTTGCCTGTAACATCTTGCCAAGTTAGAATTGCTGGTTGTGAATCTCTGGATTGCAAATAATAGGGCATTTACCTAGTTCAGTTTCAGTAATATATTAAGGCCTTATTGTCCTGATTGGTAGTGCATATCGGTTTCTTTTTGTGCTTTTCTTTCTTGATTGGCACAAGACTTTATACTGAATAAGTTAAACCGCCTCATCACCTGTGCCCAGTTAATACTGCCGCTAGTAGTGTGATTTAGTACTTAGGCAATGTTTAAATCTTGCATGCAGAGTAAGTTTCTTTTATTAATGTGCTTTACAGTTTTAAAACACACATTGTTTTCAATTAAGAATAACACAACATGGTTTATATTTATTTTCTTAGGAACAATAGGTTTATTCCATGCTGAAGAGAGAAGAAAGAAAACACAACTTTTCTTTTGCTTTGGAGTCTTATTCGGGTGTAAGCTTTTCTTTTTTTTAGTTATAAAAGGAAGATGATGTGGAGCTGTTAGTCGTAACAATTCCTTAGCTTCTTTGATGTTGTTGTCAGAAAGGGTAATCTGTTGTTCGAGGGAGAAAATGGTAGAAAGCATTAGCTTCCTAGAAAATTGTTGTAGAAGTCTCTTGAATGTTACTCTGGGTGGTGTCAGAGTCAAGTCAAGGTAAATTTCAGGCGAAATCCTTTAGGAATTATATTATAATGACATCTGTAAAGGATTAGGAGGTGGTGAGAAAGCCTGATCTTGGAACAAATCGCTGTGAAGAGACGGAATGCTGGTTTAGTGAGAGAAGGGGGCAAGTAGACCAGGGGTAAAGAAGAAGGAATGATGAAGAGATCTAGAAAAAATTTAGTGGAAGTAGCTCAGGTGGGTAGCTGTGTCAGCATGCATAGGCTGCAAAGGAACAAGTAATAGGTTTATTCCATGCTGAAAAGAGAAAAAAAACACAACGTTTCAGCTGTGGAGCCTTCTTCGAGTGTATTTTCTTAGGCAGGGTTTCTCTAGCAATTTGCAGCCCTTTTATACATGTACCCATTTACCAGCCTATACACTTGTAACTGTACCCGAATTGACCCCAGTGTGTTGTAGCCTACTACCTTTCTCTCTCTGTTGTGGTTGCTGTGCCGGACACACGTCCGATAAATAAAGAGCGCCATGTTCTCAGTTAACAAGAGCATGAGTCCCTGTCTCTATCCTCGCCGAATCCGCCTCGCTACAGTTTTTTAATGAAAAATGCAACCTTAATTTAGAAACCCAAATGTGGTGAACAAAAGACACTTGCAGTATCTGACCTTACCACTAGATGTCAGGATTAAACTTGTAGCAAATTATAAAAAAGTCATATCACCTAAACTTTTTTCATTCATATGCACTCTTTCTTTTCACATTTGTAGAGTTTCTTGTCCTGTTATATTTTACAGTTTTTGATAATAAAAAATAATAAATTATAGCATTTAAATTGTTGACTACAGCCAGTAATTCCTGGAAATGTTTGAGTATGAGTTTGGAAGCATTCCCTCTGCCCTTTGAAGCATTTAGTAAGCATGGGTTGTGAATGTTGTTCTTTAAAATAACATTCTTTGGCACATAAAACTGCAAGACATGTTGCTATTCTTTCAGGCCAGATGAATTAGCCGGAGCTTAAATTACACTATTCAATTTTAAAATGTACTTACCTCTTAATGTTAATGTAAATGAAAAACGTTTATGTTTAAATAAAACTAGATTGCATTTTTTTCTTCTGGCTCTCACATTCAAGGGCAACAGTTGTAGATTTGGGAGACCTTCATGCTTATAGTAGACAGTTTCCTGAGTGGTGTTTGTGTAACTTTATTGCCAGTTCCACACACATGATTTAAACTTAAAGAAAAAAAAATGCAACTTGTACAAATGTATAAATACGAAAACAACCAAAGGGATCAGGTTTTGTGACAACAAAGCAAAATTTAAAATGCAGAAAATTATTCTTCAAAAACAGGACATTTGGATTTGTTACTAGGTTACAGAAAATGGTTTTGGTTAGATATTGAAGTGTATTTTAAGCATACTGGGAAAATAAAATTTGACATAATTCTCTGTAATATACTTGGAGCTACTCTTGTAGAGAAAAAAAACTTTGTGAGAGAGTGTTGCTCTGCTTTGATAATTCCTTTATTTTGTAGAGGTCTTAGACAGTGAGCTCTACACTGTACTGGTAAGCTCTACCAGTTATGGTAGCTTTATTTAGCTTTATTTAGACAGGAACCTTTCTGTCTTTCTAGGGCAACAAAACTGTTGGAGAATTTTAGACCATGAAGATCTAGAGAAAATAAGAATATCAAGTATCATCAGTTGGGTAAAAGCTCAATACTATACTTTTGCAAAGACTAGGAAATGCAACAATGCTCTAAGTGTAAGGCACACAGACCTACTTTTGTCTTGCATTTTTAATGATTTTACATAAAGTAGCCTGATTTGTTTTTATTCAAAATCTTGTTAGACTGTTCATTCACCTTAAATCCCAACCAACCCTGAACTATCAATGTAAATACACATCACACAGACTTTACAGAGAAACACAGATAAATAATATACATACGAACATGGCTTCATTTTAAATTCTGAAAAGGTGTGATCAATAAATTCACTGATCCTGCAATTTCACTAATATCTTTGCATGCATGACCAGATAATCTGGTGAAGTTCAAGTGTGCTGGAAGTCCAATATGTACTCCTTCATCAAGAAAAAAAGAGGAATATCTGTGTGTGCCTGATACATCAGCTTGATTGTGAGCTTAGAAGCTGAACTGTGAGTGCTCAGAAATATTGATCAAGGGGAGGGTATAAAACAGCACATCCTGTAGAGTGATGTGTTCTGAATGGTAAGATGATGGTAAAATGGTGAAGAAGCTGCCTCCATCTGCAGCGTACTGTACCACAAATTGGAAATGTACCACGAACTGGAAATGGCAGTGTGATGATTAGAGGTTGTGTTTGTTAGAGTCTGGCTAAGACCATTGGCTTTTGTCAAAGTTAACCTGACTGCCAGAGTCCCCATAAAACACCTTCTGGGTGTGGTCCTGTAATAGCTGCCAGTATAATATTATATCATAACGTGAAGATGGGAATGAAGCACACAGATTCAGGGAAAGTACTAAAAATATGTTATGAGCTACAGTACTCCTAGTCCCGATCTCAAAGCCATGGGACACTTGAAGTGGAGGGGTCACAGAGAAAAATATTAACAGAGATCAACGCCTCTTATGTGGGAGGCACGATGGCGCAGTGGTCAGCATTGCTTCCTTGCAGTGCAGGGGCCCCGAGTTTGGTCCCAGATCTTCTTTTCTTCAGTGCTATCTGTGGAGAGTTTGTATCTTCTCCCCGTGTTCATGTGAGTTTCCTCCAGGTACTCTGGTTCACTCCTGCAGGCCAAAAACATACTGGTAGCTTAACTGGCTTCTGTAAAACTTGGCCCTGGAGTGAGTGTGTGCCCCACACGATGGACCGCATCCCATCCAGGGTGTACCCCGTTTTGCACCTGTTGCTTTCCTGGACAGGCTCAAGCTACCCCACAACCCTGAATTGGAAAAAACGGTTACAAAATGGATGGATAGATATATATAATTAAACTGATTTTTTGCAGTTGTTCAGTTTATGTTATTGAAAATCCATCATGTTGATGGTGTTTTTATTCATTTCCCCCTTTTCACAGTCACACTGTAGGCAGTCTGTCACACAGCTGTAGCAACTTTACTGCTTTTTATGTTCTTCATTTGAGACTTAGTTTGTTATAGGTTCTCACGTCCAGTGCCTCCTATTGGATTTCAGTGAAGTTGAAATGAGTGGACTGGGGTGGCCAACACAACAGTTTCAACCTTGTTTCTTTCTTCTGTCTGCGTTTAAGTAACGTGTCCTTAGTTTGTGCGTTTTGGGTTGTTGATCATTTTGCAGAGCAAACCCATCGCTCATGTGTCACCACAAATACTTTCATATTCATATTTTACAATGTCTTCCCATAGTCCAGTGACATACAGGTGAGTTAATTGGCTCCCGGAAAAATGGACCCTGGTGTGAGTGTGTTTGTGTCTGTCTCCCCTGCACTGGACTGGAGTCCCATCCAGGGTGTATCCTGCCTTGGGCCCATTACTCGCCGGGATAGGCTCCGGATCTCACTCTGTCCTGTCTCGGATAAAGCAGACTGCAGACTGCACAAAACACACAGGGCAAAAATCTTTGCAGTTTATCACTTTACTTCATTACTCAGTCACAACACACTGCAGTTGTTTAAGAGCTATAAAAAATTAAGTGCTGATTAAAATGACATGGAGATGTTCTGGGAAGCTTTAAAAAATCTTATCAGCAGTTTCACATTTTGTTCCTCGTGGTGCCGGAAAACCAAATTAAAGGAAGCTTTTGTGTCTTTCTTTTACTTTCATTTTTCCTTGCATATTATCATCGGCAGTAGCTGCAACATTACACAACGAGAAGCTAGGCTAAATGACAGCAGTACTTTTTTTACTTATTCACTTGTACAAATAAAAAAACAGATTTTGACAGAAGACAACTTTAAGATTTCTTACTTAATGAATTTCATGAATTGTTTGTATTCATTCAGACGTATTAATGGGTTGCTAGTGCTGTGTTTCAGTGAAGTAATGTTTATGATTCACTACTAACCAGAGGATCATAGGTTTAAACTGCAACTGTACCTTTGAGCCAGGTATTTTGATCAGAATGCTCCAGCAAACCATAGGTAATTAGAAACCCTAGATAAAAACATCTGCCAGATCTGTTATATTTTCTTTTCTTCCCGAGTAGGACATACAGAAGTTATTACTAGAATGTGATAGCAGTATAATGTGTCAATTTGTTGTGTAACAGATTTTAAATAAGCTTGATTGCAAATGTAAAAACGATACACAAAGCCAGATAAGTGTGTCATACAAAAAAAAAATTCTGTAATATGTTCAAAGTGTCAGGGCAGATGTGTTGAACAAACTGAATGGGGGAATCAGAGGTGAAAAGAAGTCTACCGTTTACATTTCAGAATTTTGGATAAAAAGTAAAATAATATACTTGACAAATGTATGTTTCTTTTTAGATCCTCAGTTGAAAAGCTGCAGCCACATTCAGTCTAGAAGGGATATTTTGAAATCAGGAAAGAAAAGATTTATGCTATCACCAGTATATTGTTTTCCAGAAAATGCATTATTTAAGGGCAGTATGAATTTTGAAAATGTGCACAAAGCAGTGCAGTCGCAGTCGGTTTTGTAAATATGCTTGTTATGTTAGATTTCTATTAACTTAAGTCTCTTACACACATTTAACTTAAACCTGTAACATATCTGAACCCACAGTTGTTGTAAGAGGAAACTGTTCAGCTCTTGTGAAACCTGGATTTTTTGAAAAACTGCAACAGTGATATTTTGTAATTAGTTTTATATGTAACTTTGTCAATTTCTTCCAAAGTAACTCTTAATCAGCTTTGTGTAAAGTTTTTTTTTTTTCCGGGGAGCTACAACTTAATTGCATTAAAATACATTGTCTTTTCTTACAAGTCTTCAATATTGTGACTTGTAATAATATGAGTATTGCTACAATTTCCTCAGGGCATAAATCATTACTCTTGACTAAGGTGGGTGTTTCCTTACACAATCACCCTTTAGAAACCAAGATTAAAACTGGATAATTAACCAAATTATTATGGCTACTGGGATGTTTCTTATCGGTTTTGTCAAGAGACAAAATGCAGATTAAAATCAAAGATTTCCTTTTCCTTCAAAATTAAATGTTAGGGTTAATGAATGAGACAGGTGGCTATGGTTCCTTTTCCAACCTTTATGTTACAGTTTCTCTCTACCTGTTTTTTATACATCACTCTCAGATTGCATACTTCAGATTACCTCCTGTCTTCTAACATTGTGCCTGCCAGTCTATCAATCTGGCCTGCTGACAGACAACATATTGACTCTGACCTCAGTTGATCACAGTGGTGAGGATGCAACATTCAGTACAGGATGCAGTTCACAAATCAAATGTTTAAGCTGTGAAAAAATAAGAAAATGAAATTAGATCACAGTCAAACCTGAACAAAAATACATTTGTGAGTCTGGTGCAAAAGCAAAAATCTACAAAATTTCGTTCTCAATTTTTGAATACTATATTCTCCTTTAAATGTAAACATAAATGAAAAAATACATAATACAGTACTATATTTTGAAGCTATATGGACTTACGTAGAATTGTGGGAGAAAGGCTTCATGTTGAATACAGCAATTTCTTAATTAAATATTTTAAAATAATGTCTGACTTTAATCACCCATTAATAAATGTTTGCAAAATATTACAATTGACAGTATTATGCTGGATTTTGCATTTTGGAAAAAAAGCATCTGACTGTTTCTAAAAACATTTGAATGATTCCTTTGAGGAACAATGTGATACTGGCTGCATTGAATTTAGAATTGATAATGTTCCAACTCAAGACAAGCTGGTAGTTCCAAAGTGCTAGGAAAAGACACCAGAGAACCACTACTCACAGAACATTAATCACGATTCAGGAAACCAAATGTTCCAATTTCTCTAAAATTACCACTTACCCTATTTGATACATCTGTTCTTTTTCTTTTTCTCGTTTACAACCGTTTTTGTGCAATATATGCCAGGGACCTGTGCAATACATTTATATTTATATTTATATTGTGCAATACAACTTTTTTGTGTACTGTTCTGTTTTGTTCTTTGTGTGTTCTGGACTGTGCATAACTCTTCTTAGTGCACTTCTCACTGTACTGATTGTATTGTATGTATTGTATTATTATTATTGTATCATTCGTTACACTGTTGCTGTGTTGTCTTTGTTAAGCTCCTGTTGCACTGCAATTTCCCTCAAAGGATCAATAAAGGATCTATTTATCTATTTATTTCGATTGCATTAAGTAAAAAAAGGATTTAAAAAGAATAGTTACAAATAAGAATAGTTCATCTAGCCATTTGTTTGTTAGTATTTTATTGATCCAAGGATATTATCCAGCTGTTTCTTGAAAGAAGCCAGTGTATTGACTTCAACAAAATGGCTGAGTAGCTCGTTCCATACTCTCACAACCCTTTGGGTAAAGAAGTGCATGCATCAGGTCAGCTCGTAGTCTTCTCTGTTCAAGATTAAAAAGGTTAATTTCTTTCAGTTAACATAGGATGTTCCCTTAAGTGCCAAATATATGTCTGGGTTTGTTTTTTGTCGTACATTTTTCACATCACACACCTTGATTTAAATTCTATGCTTTTACCTATATAGCCTAGCATTTTGTAAGACTTCTTAATTGCTTCCCAAAAAAAAATGCTCTTACATCTTAAAATAGAATATACAGTTTATACTGTATATAAGTACACAGAGGGAATTTCTTTTAACGAATGTCCAAAGAATTATGTTGTATGAATAAAATGTATTTTATTTCTCCTGCATGTATTGCCCTTGTATTGCAATACCAATGTTAAAGTAAAAGCATGAAATCAAACTACCTCATGCTTGGCCACAAACATCATGTTGTTATTTTCATCACACCCTCAACCACATCCTGATGCATTAATTCTGCTCTTATCATGGTCTCTCACTAGCTCGTTCCTTCCTATAGGCTTCAGTGTTACCCTAATTAATATACTGCTTTCATGTTTGTCATAAACTTTGGCACCATAGAACAGTAGTACTAAAAAGTGGTACTCCAGCTAGACGGACAGAGGCTACAGGGAGATTTTACACAGATTTATCCTCAGCAGACTGGCTCCTTATGAAATGGAAAGTTAGATGGATAGATAAGACTTTATTGATCCCAAAGGGAAATTGATGTGTTACAGCAGCCCAAGACAAGCAAAAAACAAACATCAGAATACACGAAACATTAGAATATGTACAGTACAAAATAAATATAAAATAAAGTAAATAAATAAAAATAAATACATAGGTGTGTGCAAAATATGATCATAGTCACTGTAAAAACAATAAAATATGTGCAAAATGTGCTTAGGTATATGCAGATTGAGTGTCCAAAAAGTACAATGGAGCAAACATGCTGTCCATAGACGAGCAAATGAAGGGCTAACAGTCCTAGCCTAGGGCAGCGTTATACACCCTGACAGTCGCCGGGAGGAAATACCTGCGGAAACGTTCTCTTGAACACCGTAGCTGGAGCAGTCTGTTGCTAAAAGTGCTCCACTGCCCAATAACAGTCCCATGAAGCGGATGAGAGGTGTTGTTCATGATGGCTGTGAGCTTGGTCAGCATTCTCCTCTCAGCCACCAAGTTATGTCACCGCCTGAAGACAAAACAATTACAAGGCAGCCGGCCTACTTTGAACGTGTTTTCCATCAGCAAAAATTTGCACCTCGGTTTTTCTCGCAAAACCTCTTGCCTATTTCTCCCAACAATAACAAAGAGTTCCCATTGCACATTGTTTATTGATGAATGTACCACTTACATTCAGTTTTAAAAATAGCTTCCAGAAAAGGGAAGCAAAAGATGGGGCAAAATGCTTTGTCTGGTGCACTTTTACCCTAAAAGTTTATTTTCATGTTTTTTAATTATACATATTCAAGGGCTCATGTACCAGATACTGTGCATTTAAAAAAGGGCGGGATTCTGTTGTGTGCCACATGTGGCTGGATAATTATTCAGGATTATTTTGCAGTGGCATTGCTAAAGTTGACACAGTCTTTCCCTATCAGACAATGAGTTCAATTTCGTGTGCAGTGGATGAGAAATTGATATTTTGGATGGAAAAGAAAGATGACAGTTATGTAGTTTAAAATGAAATTGGACTAGAATTAGGATTTTATCAAATTGCTAGAAGGTTTATCTTTGCCCAGAAACTATTATATGCACTTAATAGAATCACAGAATACATTTGTAGACCAAACCAAATGACTCAAAGGCCGTGGTACAAAAAAAAGACAGAGCTGAACACATCTAAAATTAAGACTGTAATCAGCTGAAGCTGATAATATCTTTTCATTTAAACAGTCAGAAAGAATAAATCTTCTGAAAAATTATACTGTACACTGCCGTGATGTTAAATGAAGGAAATTTCATTTTTGTTTCAAAGCAGAAATTGCTCCTATTCTGATGAAGACGTATGATAAAAGTATTAAAATGCCAATAAACAGGAGACTGTTGGTGTTTAACACTTACATGTAATTAGCAATTCACTTGAATGTAAAATAGGATCTTAGATGGTTTTTATGAAGAGACAGAAAATATGACACAAATTGCTTTTAAAGTTCTACTCTAATTATTAGAAAAAGTAGGTGGAGTTTTTCTAATTGTGCAGTCATGAGAAAATTATGTATAGTACATATGCTCTTCACTCAGTTCAAGAAATTGACCTTTTCACAGACAAAAAGCGACCACTTGGTAAGCTTTTAGTAATGTTCTAAGAATGTTCCAGTCACAATGCAGTCTAAGCAACGAATGGTTTTATATGTGAACAAATATAAACAGATATAATGTGTTGTATTATGAAATACATAAAATACATGTATTGCCAATAACCACAGAGAAATTGCTGTTTTGGGATTAAAACTCTACTTCTGTTTGGCTTAATTGCTGTCGAGGTCTATAGGGCTCTGATGGTTCCTTCAGTCCTGATGGTTTAGGTGATGTTGCTTGTAAAGCTGCCATTCATAAAATGTTGGTGAAGTAACACTTATTAACCATTATAACCACCAAACAAACATTATTTCAAGAGGTCAGGTTATTTGGATCATAAAACAAAACAGAAAGAAATAGTGTTTGCATGACTCCTTACATCACATTTAAAGTAATGTGAAGTCTTCAAAACAGGGTGGCTCAAAAGGACTGACTGAAGTTCAGTCAACAGATTTGCAGATATGAGTGTCCGCACAGTTTATTCCAAAATAAGTACAACTGGTTTATCTTAAAAGTCGAAAATACACCTGGACCTCATGCCTCCAGGATGATCCTGTAACGCTTACGGCTGACAAGCACTGTGTGTAAGAGCCAGCGTACCAGAGCGGGTGACGTCACCGCCCTTCCCTGTGATAGCAGGACCACAGCTACTGGGCAGTAGAGAGATCTCTCTTTAGCTCACAGGGCTAGGTCGCTGCAGAGAGACGCGGAAGTCCCGGGTTCAAGCCCCGGACGGTGCAGGGGCCGAACAGATGCGGCAAGGGCGCCCGCCTAAGCCCCCGTTGTGTTACATTGGTGTCAGTAGTGGGATGGGATAGCCCTTCGCCGGGGACGGCGATTTAAGCGGGGGAGAGTGTAACGCTTACGGCTGACAAGCACTGTGTGTAAGAGCTGGCGTACCAGAGCGGGTGACGTCACTGCCCTTCCCTGTGATAGCAGGACCACAGCTACTGGGCTGTAGAGAGATCTCTCTTTAGCTCACGGGGCTAGGTCACTGCAGAGAGACGCGGAAGTCCCGGGTTCGAGCCCCGGACGGTGCAGGGGCCGAACAGATGCGGCAAGGGCGCCCGCCTAAGCCCCCGTTGTGTTACAATCCTAACCCTCTGTATGAAATACATAGAATTAAGTAAGAATTTTAAGTTGTTGCAAAGTGCTAATATGACTGAGAGCAGCATTTCACAGAACAATTAGTCTTCTTCCAATTAAAATGTATGCTGCTTTGTATTTAAAAACCATAGCCTGTGATAGTACAGTTTTCCTGATCCTGGAGGTTGTCACAGTGTGCAGGCAAAAAAGGGACAGTTGTTGTGTAGCTATTTCAACAAGCACATTTAAAAAGTCAAACAGCAACGGGGGGTTTTCAGTTTCGCTTTTATTTCTTAACATCTTACGTGTGAAATGTATTCACAGCTTTTCTTGGGAAAACAGATATTCAGTCTCAGTCTTATACCTGCTGTCTTCATCGCAGGAGTGCACGTTGGTTGTGTGAACCATTCGCCACACGAGCCAGAAAAAAAATGTGGAGGTGAACATTTTCTTTGATAATTTGTTTTTCCGATTATAGGAGGAACCGAAAGTACCAGCTCTTATTTTAGTTCTTACTAACAGATTGTGTTTTTATTATTTCAGTTCGTGCAGGGTAAGCTGTCTGTTGCCTTCGAGGGTGGACGGTGATGTAAAAAGGAAATCGAAATTGTGAAAAATGTAAGTAGGTAATGACATTCCATCCCTCCGTCCTGCCTGTTCTACCAAATATCCTGAATGTACAGTAACAGCAACACCATACTTACATGTGGATATTTTACACTTAATATGTTCGAGAGTCTATTTTAATGTGGTCACATGAACGTATTACTCCTCATAGGTTGCAGCGCCCCAGTAAAAATGCGTGAGAATGTTCTGCAGGGTTTCACAACTTCCTTGTAGTGAGTGCAAAGTTAACGAGACCAATACTTCACAGACGCCGTTTCCTCATTTTTGACACCAGTCTATTCGCCTTCCCTCACAAGGTGGTCGGGTTAGTGCTCGAAAGAAAAATCAAACGAAACCTGCGGTAGGGGATCAGGGATTCTTGAACTTCATGAGTCAGGTAATAACAGCTATTATATGAAACTAATTATACTACGAGGAACACGTTAATCATTAACAGTGTGGTCAAACATTAGCACAGATACAGGGCATAAGTTTAAACAAGGTGGATCTGGGACGTTCCTGGGTTTTATGAACAGTAGTTCTAGTCACATGAGCTGTGTGGATCGGTCATGCCGAGGATATGGAATGGTACCGCAAGCGCAACCGCAGACATCAGTCCGTAGACAGGTGTGTCGAGACTGTGGGCTGGTAGATATAATACTGTCTGCCCCCCGACTTATTCAGATTTTGTCGGGTCTGAAATCAATAATGAGTGGGATACTTGTAATAGATTATCAGTATGAGTTCGTACTTGTTGCTAAAAGTTCCTTACAGTATGTTGTGCCTAATTGCGATCGTTTTGCAAAATAAAAAGAAGGAAGTACGAATAATTATTCTTTCAGCTTTGTTCGATGTTTAATGGATAAGGAGGTACAGTATGGCTTTTGCCTATACAGTTGCTTAGTTAAATGCAGGCAACTAAAAATAGTTGTTTTCTCGGTAAATGTTATACATTGTTGTTCAAACTTTAACATGCACATAGACATTGTTTGGTGAGTAAATTGTATCCTGGCAAGTGAAGTTCTCAATAATGATATTTGTATTTTTAATAATTTAAATACTTCTGCGAGATGTGACACACCCGTTTTAAAGTAAGAAGCCAAAAAAAGGAAAACGTGCAGTTTGCGTTCCAGTGACATTATGCTCTAATTCAGTCAGTCTTTATGTGGGCTGCCTGTGTAATCATTTATTACCTGTTCAGTAATCTAATGAGTGTTTAATCGACAATCTTTTAATGATTAACCAGGAAGTAGGCTACCTCTGACAACCTGAATTTCAATCTTTGAAGACATTGAATCCACAGGGTGATATTTTGGTTTCTGGGTTTTAGCTCTCCAGATTGCACGTTCAATGGCAGGATTAGTGCCCCGGAGCTGGAGATGAATTCCGAGCCAATCCTAGAAGAAACTCTGATAAAGCGGTCTCAGCAAAAGAAACGCACTTCTCCTCTCAACTTTAAAGAGAGGGTCTTCGTATTGACAAAAGCAAAACTGACATACTATGAGGGTAGACCAGAGGTAAGTACTGTACAGATGTTCCAATTGCTTGTCTTGTGCAAAAGAGCCTAAACTACAGACATCACGTTTGTTTATTGTTTTCTTGTTTTATTGCATATTAACTGTTAATATCTCCTCTTTTATTTGTTTAGTAAGCAGTAAGTAAAAAAAAAAGGGATCCCTTTTGATTTACTGGGACATGATAATTGAAGGATCCTATGAATTTGTTGATCCTATGAATATACAGTAACATAGTATCTTCCATTTTCTCTTTAGAAATTAAAATACCATTCCTCAACATAACAATATTCTTTCACATAAATGTCTCTGTTTTTCATAAGTGCCTTTCCAGAAAGGGGTTTTAAGCCATTATATCATTAAGTTTACACTTTTGAAACAGTGTTAAATTGGTCTAATTAAGCAACATACAGAGCATGACTTCAGCATGAGCTTTTCCTACTGTTAACCTGTAAGAGATTTCAGGTTTGCAGCAGCTCTTCTATATCTTCATTGTGGCTGCTTCAGTCTCTTGATGGCATACAAGACAATTACCAATTGGCATGTGTTAGCAAAATTTTGTGTTTGCTGATTTGTTGCAGTGTGGTATAACAGATTTTATCTTTTTGTCAAGGCTACCCATTCCTGCAATAACTGGTGGAGCTCAGCTGGAATAGTGGTATTCTAACCAGGCCCCCTTTAGAGATGACAGAGGTGAATCAGCTTGTTATAGTCAGTTTACTTGGGCTGCATAGCTAGCACGCTCTTCAGACTCGGCCTGTATGAGCAGGTGTCTCTGGGTGTAAAGTCCAGGTACACGTTGCACACCACTGAGGGAGACTGGTGGTGTTAGAGAAACTCTTATCATAGCATGGGTGTAGCAGACTTAAAATAGTGTAATGAACATGGCCTCCATTGCTTGTGAGAGCTGGCTTACCAGAGTGCTGACGTCACTGCCCTTCCCTGTGATTAGCAGGGACTGCAGCTGCTGGGCTGAGGGGAGATTTCCCTTTGGCTCAAGAGGCTGGGTCCCTGTTTCGCTTTTAACAGGGCCGGAGGCCCGAGTTTGAGTCTCCGATGGTGGGGGGGCCCGTAGCGTTACAGTATATTTACAGAACACGGAACATTTCCCAGGCTCTGACTATTCTGTAAGACGTCCTGTCGTTCAAAGTAGAGACAGGAATGTGAGAAGCTTGTGATGGCAGATCCCCTTGCCCTGTAGGAAGTAACATCAACATGTTTATATTTTGACTTTTAGTTTAAGATGCAGTCTTTGCCTCTAACACACATTGCCATCAGAACCTTTACCATTCATCACTTATAGACATACACACTGCCTACCTCAGTGTCTGTATAGCTAAATATGTCAGTATAGCATTGAAATGATATAAAAACATTTCCTTTTTATTTTAAAGTTAAGTTGGAGCTGGTTTATCAAGTTGGCGTATGATGGGTAACGTGTCACAATTCACTACATAAAATCAGCATATTGCCCACAACACTGTGGCACTTTTAGACCCAAGGGCAAACTTTTTAAATTAATTTGACAGACAACAAAAGATAATGGATATTTTTTATTAAAAAAATAAATATTGTGCTCTTTTGTTTCTAGTGATGTATTCACAGGTTTTTATATAGAAACATACATTTGTAATAAAGTTTGTCTTATTACAATTTAGAAAACATGCATTCATATTAAAAGTCCTCAACCATCAAAGCCACATTTTTAGCAAGAAGCAGGTTGTGAACTAACTATAAACAGAAACATGCACACTTAATGAACCTCTGCAAAGTGTTCAGAAGAAATATACACTAAAGAATGAAGGAAGAAAAAATGTCTCCACACCACGTGTGCAAGTCTCACTTTCATTGTGGACTCAATCAGAACATTACACCTCAAAAGGTAGCAGTTAGTTAATGTTACTGTTTATATCAGTTGCTGAGTACAGGATCTCTGAAATGAAACCAAAATGTTAGCAGTGTAAGTAATAAAGGGATATTTTTACTACCAATGGAGTATGGTAATGATGGACAAAGCATGCATTTTGGGATTGGTACTGTACATGTCAGCCCTTAGACACTTTTTTAACATAATAAATAACACTTAATAGCATGTAGAACTTAATGCTTTGATTACAAAATAAGATTCTTCTTTATTTCAGTGCACGTATCGATTTCTGTAATAGGCTAATCACTGATATTGTCAAAATACATTTTCTAAAGACAATTGAACTGCAGACAATATGGGTAGCCTACACTTCATTTGTAATACCTCTTATCTGTCTGATTCACTTGAAATTTAATGAAAACCCTTGAATTTCCTTAATGTTAGCAAGAACCCTTACGATATAGACACTTTGTATTCTTACATCAGCCAATAGACAAAGAAGCAGTAAACATAACTGCTGTGATATCAGCCATTTTGGCAGATTCAAGGTTCTGTCACGTGCGTTTTTTACATTCTACAATCGACGTCTGATTTTCAGATGATTCGTGAATGTGAAAATAATCATTCCCTGGTGCAAAGTGTTTCTGCCTATTGTGTGTGGCAATTTGAATTTTGCAGCATACTGTGTTATTTCGATCTCAAAACATCCTTCAACATCCTGTAAAAGATGGGCTTCAGACTGGAATATGTGATGTAATGTGCTGCAAAACATCCTCTGTCTCATACTTCCTAATTTTATGAATCATCCTAAACTATTCTTCAAAATGCAGTCTTTTTGGATATAATTTCAAATTTATTGTGTTTTTCTTACAAACAAAAACATTTCACGTACAAGTGGACGTAGGAGTTGTTTTTCATATTCAATGAAAATGAGTGTGAAAATGGGTGATGTGTGTTGTAGGGGACTTGCAATTTTAGAGCCCTCCTTAAAAGCCCATCAGATAAGATTACACAGTGTTTTTGTAATGCATAATGCTTCAAACAATTTTGAGCCTCATGTTTTGTTTGAAATATCGTTGTCATTGATTTGCTGTGCAGTTGGTGTGTGTGGTTTCTAACACTTCGTATCTTCTTTAGCTTAGTGTGACAGTGACAGCCTCAGTAAGGTGACACGTGGGCGATGGGTTAGCTCTGCAAAATGATGAACAACCCAAAACACACAAACTGAGGACACCTCACTTAAACACAGGCAGAAGAGATTGAAATTGACGTGTTGGTAACCCCAGTGTCCCTAATTTCAGCTTTTCAGAAATGCGGTAGGATGTGCTGGACATGAGAATTTATAATCAACTAAGTCTAAAATGAGGAAAACTAAAAAAATAAACAATGAAGTGAAAAAGCTGTGTGGCAGACTGACTACAGTCTGATATCTAACAGGGGACAATGAATAAAATACCATCAACCTGTTAGATTTTCAATAACAGGAAACCGAACAACTGAAATGGTTAAAAACCCAGTTTAATTATATATCTATATTGATCTATTTCATAACCTCTTCTCCCAGTTAAGGTCTGCGGGGGAGCCAGTGCCTAATCCGGCAAGCAGCAGTTGCAAAGCAGGATATACCTTGGACTGGATATCATAGGGCAGACACACAGACAAACACACACTTATACTGTACCTAGGGTCAGTTTTCCCAGAAGCCGATAACACACCGGTTTGTTTTGGACTGTGGGAAGAAACCAGAGTACCCAGTGGAAGGCCACATGAACACAGGGAGAACATACAAACTCAACACAGACAGCACTCTAGGTCTGGAATTGAACCCAGGGCCTCAGCACCACAGAGCAGCAATGCTAAACAGTGCACCACTGTGCCAGCCCTTCGTTATATATTTTTCTCACTTTAATTTCTAATGGCATCTTACAGTGTGTTACAAGACCTTTGGAAAATGTCAGCACAATAATTCTAAATCATAAATACAAAACTTTATCCAGAAGAAAACATTACACTTTGTTGATGTTAAATAATGTTACTGAATACTCAAACTGTGCACTGTAAGTGAATCTTTAAATAACTGTTTTGTCAGTCTGCATTTAGACCAAGGGTAAATAGTATTTTCACATTGCAAGAGTATTTGCATATGTCTTTCTTTATTAAACAAAGCAAAGCAAAAGAGCCTGTCAGAAAGGAAATTTTGTAGGCACAGTGATCAACCACCATGAAGGTTAATCAGGCAACTAATAGTATGATAGGCAATGTGATCCATATAATCGGAGATGAGTGCTTAACAATTAATTTTAAGAAATTTAGAAGGATGACAAATGAGAGAAGGCCTTTAAATAAAATATAAGTTGTGATAGGATCAAGCCCTAGTATACAGTATGTAGGTTAGAACAAGGTTTTGTTGGAGTTTTAGAAGCTGGAGGGGATAGCAGGTGATCAGAAATAAATAATCTTAAATGCATTATAAACACTGTATACCTTTATATATTTATATTTTCTTTTTAACATGAGTATCTTTATGTCAAAAATATTTACTATGCACATCAAACATGTGTATTTTAATAAAGGCTGGACTAGAACTAAAAACAAAAGGTGCTCTAGTATGATGACACTATTCTGTAGGAAGTCAGGTCCTTCCGATGAGACATTAAAGTGAGGTCCTGACTATTTGGTCATTAAAGGCATTGTGTGTAAGAGTATGCATCTTTTGACTTTAAATTACCTTTGGCTCCATGCTAAAGTCTACTCTGGGATTGCACAGACTGGTCTAATTAAAGTTGAATCTGCAGTCCTAAATTGAATACTGTAAAAGATCTTTTTCTGCTGGATTGAACACACTTCTCCTTCAGCATGACTTACTTCTTAGATGGGGATCTCCAGGTAGAGTTTCAGTCGGCACTGGGTTTCATTTCTGTTCATCTCTGTTCTTGATTAAAGTTTTGGTCAATTTTTTTAAGGCAGAAACTTGACATCTTCCAGTTTATTAATTGGCTTCCATTGAATAAGTGTTGTTATTAGCAGAGTCATTAAAGATTGGATTCATGGTTAAATTGGCCAATATTTCCCTGTTCTCATCTGTATTGACATACAGTAGTGACATGCAGATTGTATTCCTTAACAAACCTTAGTCTTTCTGTGTGAAGGAAACCCTTAAGTGTAAACTATACTTCTGTGCTCTATCATTGTATACTCTGAGTGATCACAAAACGTTTGTTTGTTTTAGGTGATTGCTCATGCTTGATAGCAGAGAACATTTATACATATTGGTACGGTTCAGAAGACACACAGTTTGCCAAGAATAGCATTGTGAACAAGTCATATGTGCACATGTTGAATTGATATCTTCAGACATTATTATTAAAATAACAAAACCCACCTTTCAAAAACCAAAATAACTTTGTGCTTCACAAATGTAAATCGACCATGATATTATTGAAAATATAACAGCCTTTTAGGCTTGAATTTTTGTAGTTTTTTTTTCAGGTTTATCATTGTACAAAAACCAACACAGTGATGATTTTTTTCAACTCACAGAACGGAAGGTTCTTCCTTTCACAACACAGTACTGATAAGAGGAAGGAATTCAGACATTATTGCAAAACCATTTGAACTTAATTTTACAGGAGACAACTGTTTTAGCAGACATTTAATAAAGATTAAGTACAGCATATTACATGCAGTAAGCACAGACATAACTACATAGTATATATATTTAATCTACATAAAATGGAAAACACTGAACTAAAAAAAAAACGATGAATAAAATGTATTTGTGTGTAGAGGCAACAATAAAAAAGGCAAAGAAAATGTTAGCTAAATGTAATATGTAGCTAAATCCGTCCATCCATTTTCTAACTGATTTACCCAGTACAGAGTCATGGGAAAGCCAGAGCCTAATCCAGAAAGCAATGGGCAAAAGGCAGGGTGCACCCTGGACACCCCCATAACAGGACACACTGACAAAAACACAGATACACACACGCACTCACACCAGGGCCAGTCTTTCCAGAAGCCAGTTAATGTAACAGTAAGTCTTTGGACTGAGTACCCAGAGGAAACCCATACAAACACAGGGAGAACATGCAAACTCCATGCAGATGACACCCTAGGTACAGGATTGAACCTAGGTCCCCATTACTTAGGCAACAATGATAACCACTGCACCACTGTGCCACCCCAGGAGTTAAATCAATTGTACAATCCATAAATAATACCTCATTTAGTCTTATATTTACAGATTTGGTTACTATGTTATGAAAAGACGTATTCCTGCTTTGGAATTTTCCCAAATGGGGTAAACAGGTTCATTCTTACACTTGAAGAAATGTCCTTACATTCACTGAATCGTGTAGGGTTGAACAGTGAACGTTAGGCTTAAACTACATGTATAAAAATGTTTAAAAATCCTCAGTGGTATTGTGAATTCAATGTATTTTTTCAAAATCAGCATTGAAACATGGAAAAAGAGTTTAGAAGTGAAATCTTAGGAGAATAAACCTAAAACATGAGGCATGTGTTTATACAGAAGCTTATGGAGGTCTAAAGCTTCTGTACATTGTCGGAGCTAATACCATTGGGTCTTTCGAGAAATGTCTGGATAAAATTCTCAGATTACTTATCAGCAACCAAATGATCTATATGACCCAAATATCTTTCTTTTTTAAAAAACTTTCTAATGTTGTTAAAAAAAGTGGATTTGTTTTCTGTGCTTGATTTTGTTTTGCTTCCTTGTACTTGGTGACAAATTAAGGCCCTGGCGTTGAGAAAACAGTGTGGAGGATCAAATTCCTTGAGCTTTTCATCGTGCCTCAACCTTTTCTTGGTCTGCGGCAGGCTGCTGCTCTGTATGTCTGGGAAACAGTTAAATATATCAGAACTTTCTACATAAGAATAATGGTAATATCTGTTCAGCTTAATTTTTTTTTTCTTCATTTTTATACATTTATGTCAATGAAAGAAAGAAATGAAGAAATCCGTAGACGATGTAGGGTGGTGGATGTGGTTGAGAAGATGCGAGAGGCGAGGTTACGGTGGTATGGACATATCATGAGGAGGGACGTTGAGGAAGTAACAAAGAGGGTAATGGAATTTGAGGTGGAAGGTAACAGAAGAAGAGGCAGGCCTAGAAAGAGATGGATAGATTGTGTGAGAAAAGATATGGAGGTATGTGAAGTGAGTGAGGAAGATGTGCTCGACAGAGACAAGTGGAGAAGAGCAACCAAAGCAGCTGACCCCAGGACAGTCTGGGACTAAGGCTGTGAAAAAGAAGAAGAAGAATAATAATAATGAAAATCAACTCTGAACAGACCACACCATAGTGTGCATATAGTACCTTTTTTTCTAGAAATTATAAATTAGTCTTTATAATTCGTTTCTATGCGTCATTTCAATAGCGTGATCACATTTGGTATACTAAATCTAATTGTAGTCATGATTACTGTATATATATTCCTGTGCAAAAGTCTTAAACAATTTAGACACACTAAGGAGTTATGATATACTGTTTACTCAGATCCTCCAATGGTAAGTTTAGCTTTGACTGTTTATATATGACTGGTTGTTAGTAAGCAAGTTGACAAATTTGAATTATTTACAGTCTTCGGAAGGCATCTCACACATGCTTTACAGTAGAGATAACAGATCAACAGTTAATACTGTATGTAGACAGAGCATGTTGAAAACAGCAGCTAAAGACAGGAAACACCACCTTGGTGAGATATATTTTTAATGGGTTCTGAAGTCAGATGTGGAAGCTTGTACAGTAGAGTGTTGCACAGTTTAAATGCATTTCTGTTGAAAGCCCTATTGCTCACTGTTTTGTACTTGTTATAGGGACACAAACGTCATCAAAATTTAAGGAGCAGAGCTGTTGAGATGGAGTGAAAGTCCTTGAATTAGAAAGGAGGGTGTCTGTTCTTTGTATTTGACATTGGAAGTCAATGCAAGGAGGTTAGAACTGAAGTGATATTCATATGCGTGTTAAAACTGATTAAGATTCTAGCAGCTGAGTTTTGAGTTTAGTGAAGTCTATTTATAGTGTGCTTAGAATTTCCAGCAAGCAGTGTATTACAGTAGTCCATTATATGGAACACATAGGCATGGCGGTCCATATTAAGCAGCTGAAAGAAGGGCGGTACAGGCTTGAGAAGAACAAGATTTTTCAGCTGGATAGCTGATGCAATCTACAAGCCATTCATGGTCATGCTAAAGGCATCATCCTGTTGTGCTTGTTGTGTGGTGCTCCTGCAGATATGCAAGAAGTCACCACGCAGTTGTTATGACTTAGCAAGGCGCTGCAGACGGTGATGGAGTAATACGGCGGGTTTCAGGCAGTGAAGTGGCTGTGTGCTGCAGGGTATTTTTCAGACCAAACCCAACTGTGTGAGCTTGTGTCTCTTCAGAAGTTTTCGTAGATTGAAAGAGAGGCTCGGTTTGAGCTTGCCAAAGGCAGCCAAAGAGTGCAGCAGAGCAGAGTCAAGGCCGAGGCCTGAGAAAGAAAATTGATGTGGCTTTTGTGGCCGGTGAAGCAAGAAAGCCTCTGGGTGTCTGGAAGCACTCAGAAGTGCTGAAGCTAAGTCTTCAGCGGATCCTGGAGGGATTGCTAGGGTCTTGAAGACAAAGGGTCAGGATGACGGTTTGTGGGCTGACAGACACATGGCGATCAGATCCTTAATCTACTATATGCTCAATGTCTTCCAGAGTGGTGTCTAGAATATTTATATGGACCTGGAATGGGACAGTTGGGTACCTGGCTTGCGCACTCAGCTCCACATTCTCAATAACATTCTCTCGCTCGTGGGAATGTTCGTTTCCTATAGGGTTTCCTGAGGGTTTTGAGCCACCCCCTGCCCAGGCGTAACAATGAAGGTTTTGAAATGAGTTTCGCAGAAAGTTTTTATAGTCTTGAGTCCCGCTCCAGTCACTCTCTGTTATTACCATGAATAGGTGTTTAGAAGTGACCACTGGATATGAGAACTATACGCAATACTTCCACACATGGCACAGTGGCTATTAATGATAATTTTATACCCACCTTTCAGTTATTTCTGAAACGAAACATCACATACAGCAGATGTCTTGTCTTGGCATCTCAAAATGCAGGTCACCAATGAACCCGTTATTGAGTGGCAAAAATATTATTGCCTCCAAGTTGTTTTATTTGATAAGAGTAGTGATACCTACCTGTATCTGTAGGTCCATGTCTGCCTTAGGCTGCACAGAAATCTGAGTGTCTTCAGTGTAAATTAAGTGAAAGTTAACGCAACAGTCACGGATGACCTGACCAAGTGGTAGTATGTACATGCTGAAGAAGGCCCGATAATGAACGTTACCAAACAGAGAGGTATTAGATGTTGCTCTTCCTTTCACGAAGTGCAGTTGTCTACAAAGATAAAAGAGCCAACCTAAGAGCAACTGCAGAGAATATAACATAGGTCTCTGCACGGTTGAGGAAGATTGCTGGATTAGATGTGTCAAAGGTAACTCTGAGGTCCAGCAAAGCAAAGACACACTGGATGAGTCTCAAGCCATGAGGTGAATATTAGTCAACAGGGCTGTTTTGGTATTCTTGAATTCTATGAAGCTCGAACACTAAAAAGAGCTTTGTTTCCCATTGAATTATCTTTACATTTTATTGGTAAATCTATCACATTTCCCAATAAAATGTGATTGCCTCATTGTCAGGTGTTTCATTTGGATCTCTCTACACACTCTTCTAGTTTAAACACTGTTGTTCATAATACAGAGTACAGATCTCTTTGGATGAATTGTTAGCTTTACACATGTAGAAATAATAACATTTGAAAACCTTAAAATTGTGTTGTTGCATAAAGAAGGAAAAACAGTGTGAAAAGAGAACAATAACTCAAACTGTTTAAGACGTGCACAGTGTAGGCTAAATAGTTTGGTTAAGAATACTGAATATTTCAATTAGATAATTAAAAGCGCATTTGAAATGAAATCCCAAAGATCCTTTCAAATAGTATTGATGCTGCTGTAGGATCATTGAGGTTACAGGGAGAAGTGAAGATCTGCATGCTAGTGAAAGTTTAATTGTTTAGTGTTTATATTGATGCATAAATGATGTACACGCAAAATATTGTCATCCAACAGCAACACTGTCTGAAAAAGATGAAGAAAATAAGTGGTTTCTTATTGTTACACTGTGCAGGGATATTCATCGATCTTAGTACACATTTATGGGTAGAGCACCTAATGTTTAGTGATCGTCATCATCAGTCCTTTTGTATCTAAACTATGCTGTATGTTTCTGCTCTTTAATGTAAAAAAAAGTGTGCAGAGAGTTTCAGTACATGGCAGACAAGATGGAGAAGTGAAAAAAACAAGGGGGAAATTTAGGCAGGCTTAATTATGCAAGGCCAGAAGACAGTTATGTTGGACCCCAGGGCTTCCACCCTAACTGTTATGAACAGAACCAAGGAATCTTTAATGACTTAATAGGACTTTGAATAATGTCTCATCTGAGGGACCTCACCTCCCTTAGCAGTGTCGTCAGCAAACTTTACTGTGGTGCAGTAAGGTGTACATTGTTTCTCATTGAACAGTAAATGGTGAAATATCAGTAAATGGTGAACATCAATTTCCAGATGGGAAACTGATGTTCCTTATAATTACACACATCGTGAGGACAGATAGTCTTTCCAGATCTATTAGCGGTAGAAGTTCTAACTGACTGAATCTCTAGTAAATAGGAACAGTGAAAAAATAATGTTATTGAATGAATAATATGCTGCAAATGTGTGTTGAATTTTTCATCCCTTTCATTTAAAGATACGATTTGTTTGAAAAATTAACTATCACTTGCTCTCGGAGTTTCTGAGTTCATATTACTAACTCAAAAGTATTTCAAAATGTAGAAAACTGAGATCAATTGATAACAGCGCAAATTCACAGATGCAAATTCATTCATCATATGCAAACCACTGTAGACGTGATCAGTCTCACTTCCTGCCGATGACATATTATTCCTGCAGAATTCTGTTTTCTGTTGTGACGCTGACATTATTGTTAATTTGACTGTTCAAATGTCTATGTCATTAAGCATATGTACAGCACATTTTATTCTGACTTTTTAATCTGGCATTCACGTCAGAAATGGCATTATATAATTATATTTTAATGTGATTAACAACCAGTTCTGAATACATTTCCCCTGCTGTGATTTGAATTAAAGTTTGTTTACTGATGGTCGTGCTTGTTAGTTCAGCATAAATATCATTATTGATTGCAATGGAGTTCCCAGTTGTGATTAAATGGAGAAGATATACTTTGCGTGACTTTTGCTGTCATTTTTTGAGAGTAGTTGCCCTTTGCCAGTTTTAATCAGGAAATTATTTTGAACTTTGTAAGGAAAACAAGTTGGCAGTTTAAATTTCAGAATGAAGAAAACAGTTTTCCATGTTTGTATTCCAGTGGAAATCCAGTCTGTGACTGAAATCTAATGCAGGTGAATTTCTGCCTTTCTAAATTTAAGTTTTAAAGTTAAATACTACTATTAAACAGATTTAGAATCCATCAGATTTTTTTAAACACAACACAAAGCACAGTGATGTTGAATTTGAGATGTATAAATGTAACTCCGGATTATAAAATTAAGAAAATGTTATTAAACAGCTACATTCTTTTTTAACTGTACTTTATTTTCATTTTAACAGTGATTCTTGTGAGTGTCTTTACTCATTAACACATGGAAAGATTTAACCACATTCATTCCTAATTCTTGATTGTAAGGTCCCAATGCCTTATTTTCATATGACTGGTTTTATGAGTGCAAATATTTTTTTAAAAACGTGTTTTAAAGTAGATTTAATGGTGAATGGCAAAATAATTTACTTGAAATAATGTTATCTCTTCTCCCACTGTGAATGCCTAATGGCAGGTAGATTAACTTTCCTTATTAAATTATGCAAATATTTCATAATTATTTACTATCTTTGAGATACTAAAGAAAAAAAATATGAAATTTGGCTGGAATATCTGGATTGCAACATTGCAAACAGATTTAAAAACCATCACACAGCACAGATTGTAAGGAGTGAACATTACTTTTTTATTTTTAAACACACTGTAATGTAACATTTGTATTTCTTCAACATAAATATACTATATATGAGTACAATGTTATTAATATAAATTCTCTATGTACTTTAAAATGCTCAACTACATTACATATACAGTATTAATAACATGATGGAATTTGGAATTTTAGTTATTAAATTAAAAAAAGATATATGTTTTTACAGCAGTGGTTTGCAGGTTCAGTATTTTTGTATACTTCCAGAAAATGCATCCCAGCTTGTAAAAGATTTGTAGAATGTTTAGTATATTTTGTGATGCATTAAGTAAAGAGTTAGCATAATTGTCCTAACTTTACACTATGCACACAGATATTAGAAAACAACCTAGATTCACCTGAAGAATTGAACCCTGAATTCCAGCGCTGTGAGGCAGCAAAGCTAACTGTGCCCTTTTGTTTTGTAATTGCAAATTGTTTTATCATTTCAAAATTAAACTACAGCTGCTCTAACATGTGGGGAGAATGAGCACATACCTGAGATGCTAGCCATCCCACAGTGTCTTACCGGAGAGTTAATACCATATAGAGAATATCTGTAGTTGATGCCACTGCAAACATGCAAACTTTCGATGCCTCTGGTGATGTCCCAGGGCTCACAGCTTTGTGGCTGTTTGAAACCCAGCTAATCACTGAAGTGCTTTGCCATTTGTGTGCTGGTACCTGAGAATTGTTACAGTTGGCTAAATGACATTTTAATAACATTATTAAATCTTCATGATCTAATTTAAATGGCTTTCACCTCACGGTCATCGGTAGGAGATTCAAGGTTTGATTCTTCTATGCCTGGGTCAGCTGGAGGATTTCATATTGCCTTCATTCACACCTCTTCTACCTGCCTTATAAATCTGCAGATCTGTGGTGAGGACTGAAAAAAAAAGGATATTTTAAACTGTGTTTTTACTAACCTGAAAACCCCTAGTGGAGAGTTTGTAATTTGGTCAGGCCCAGGAACAATAAATTAAACGTAATTCAAAAAGGAGGAGAGTCGGGGTCTAAGCAGGATACACCCTGGATGGGATGCCAGTCTATTATAGGGCACACATGGATACACATGTACACACTCACAAGGGTGTATACTGTGGCTACTCTTTAATGATGAAAACACCAGGGCCAATTTTCCCAGAAGCTAGTTAACCTACCAAAGTATGTCTTTGGACTGTGGGAGGAAACTGGAGCACCCAGAGAAAACCCATGTGAACACAGGGAGAACATACAAACTCCACCCAGATAGCACCCCACATCCAGAATGTCTTTGCTATGTTTGCTTATACAGTACCTTATTAAATCAGTGTTTCAAGGAGTCAAAACTTTGACTCAAAAAATTATAAAGCAATGGAGCAAATACCATGCAAAGTATTTTCTTTAATTTTTATCACTGAGATGTAGCCGCGGCACACTTCCTTATCTGATTATTCACTTGATTTGAATATGTTTTAATATTAAAATAAAAATAATCCTGAGAGACAAACGTTTGGTAAATTCTTTGAGCACACGTCTGAAAAGTACGTTTTCATGTTTTGCAGAAGAAATCAAAAAAGGGATCTATTGATTTACAGAAGATCAAGTGTGTTGAAATTGTGAAGAATGGAGGTGGGGTTATCCCATGTCAAAACAAATATCCTTTTCAGGTAAGTGAATATATACCTTATACCTTGAATGAAGTTAATCCACTCCCCACAGAATTATGATAGACAGCCAATGTTTAATTGATGGAGCAGGTTCTAATCCTTTTCATCCCATAGATGCACTCATTGCAGAATGCGTGTGTGTCCTAAACTGTATAGAAATGAGTTTTTAAAGTGTACTTATAGTTAATAAAATTGCTTTGAACTGTGCTGTCATTATAAACAGCTAATTCAGAAACAACTAAAGAGAATGTGATGGAATGAAAAGAAATGTCCACAATGTTTGTGTTTTAGTGTTTACAAAGTGATATCCTGTCACTCCCACATTGTTGTGTCTGAAATCCAAATCATTGTTACCACTTGAAGGGAGAAATGTCATGGAAAACATAATAAAGCACATTGACTTTAAATCCAGTGTAATTGTCAAACCTAAACATATCCTGCACTGATGGTGTTAACATTAAAATAAAGATGTCCAAGCTTCTGTTTTTTTGGAAGACTGCATTTTTTAACTTTTTTAAATTGTTAAAATGTTAAAGTTCGTTAATGCAACAAAAAATAGAGCTTCCAGAAATTTTAGAAACTTGTGTTTACCATAGACATACAATGCAACTGATAGTTGTATTGACATTAGACTTTTAATCCTTGTGTATTCAATGACAATGAACCTCCCCCAGAAAATCAATCAAGTTAATTTAAGTTCAAACACTAATATGCTTAAACACTGCGAATCAACTTTCTTAGTTGTACGGTACAGTATATGGCTGAGATCAGTTGTTGTTTCAGCAAATGACTGAGAGTTCTGCACAGGATATGTGTGAGAATTCAGCCTTATTGCCATTCTTCATCCTTCATAGAATCTTCTTCCAATAACTGGGAGAAGAAAATACATAAAATCTTTCCATTTACTATTATTTATGTCTAAACTTATGTTTAAACTTTTGTCTAGTGTCTAATGAACTACTCGTCTGGTCAATTTCTTTTGGTAAATTTTAAATATTAATTGAAACAGAAGAGACCAATGGTCTAGTTACACTGTTCTTCTTCTGACATTGAAAGGTTTGTCACTTTTCTTGTGCTTGTCATTTTTACAAATAATTAAGGAATTGAAGTGTAACATATATTTTTTTTTTACAACACAACGTGACCGTAAACTTAATTTTGAAACTACAGATTTACATGATGAGAACTACCCTGTATCATGGTATAGTGAGCTTGGTTCTAACAAGTAATCCTACATATGATGTGCATTTGATATTTGCAAAACATCTGTGATATAGCTGTTGAGGAAATCAATTTGGGCTTGTTTTAGGAAGTTCTGAAAACATTTGGAAGTATTTTTTAAAATAATGCCAATATAAGACTAAGACCTAGATTAAATTTCAGCCCATTTAATCAATAACAAAGTATAGAGTCAGTACTTGATGGTGAGTTCCTGTTTGTTGCTTTTTCTTTGTAGCATCAAATTGTTTCTTTCATGTTGCCTCTGGGTTTGTAAATTATTGTTGGAGGGAGTCATTTTGATTTAATATGGATCTTAATCTGTCAGTTTAGATCAAAAGGACTGAAGTTTCTATTTCTACAGCTCTGCCAAGCCAATTCATTTCTGACCTTTTTCCCAGGTTGTGTATGACGCAAATACCTTATATGTTTTTGCTCCGAGTAATGACAGCAGAAGTTTGTGGGTTCAACACATAAAAGAAGGTAAACTCGTGCTCTTCAGTAATATTGATTAAATGACAGAAAATAGCAGATCACTTGAAATGCAATGATAGAGCCATTTTTTTTCTTTTTGCAAATTAAACTAAGACAAAGCCAGCCATTCTAAAATTCAAAAGGGACTGATATAAGAAGTAATTTGTGTTTTGAAATACAAATCCAATATATTTCAGTTATTTGTCATTGAATTGATCCTAACAGCTTAAAATGCAGAATAAACTTTGTTTTTTATTTGCTTCGCACATGAAAGTTGAAATGTCAACAAATACTGGTGTGATTAGTTGCATAAAGTAGTGAGTATGAAGTTATTATATATTATGGTGTTATGGTTTTTGAGCGAGGTTTAAGGCCAGCATGCTTTGAATATAGCCAGGTACAGTATATAGCCAAAAAAAAGTTTTACTACCATTATGCTATTTCTCATACCTTTTTACAAAGTATTGCAACAGAGTGTCAGTCTTTAGAACATGGCTCTACTACATGCCTATACTATTGAACTACAATGTACTATACAGGATATTATTAGATATAGGAAAAATAAAACTAAAATCCACAAGACAGGCATTCCTGCATAGCTCAACCAGTATAGATAATAACTCAGAGCACAGGCTGAGTCCTCTATACCAGTTATCCATGGTTTGATATCAGCAAAGTTCTAACTTCAAGTTGTCATATGTGCTGTTTAAGGCAGAAGTAAGCAGTGTCTGAATCAATAGATGATCCCAAGGGCAGTGATGAGAGAGACAAAACAGGGGAGCAGTGGGCAGAGTGGTGTTGGGTAACAGGCAAGGGAAGATGGCAGAGTGGTGTGCAGGGTGAGCCAGTTCAGACCCATTATCAGGGACAAAGCAAAGTTTGTAGCTGTAACAAAGCACCAAGCTTTGCAAGCCGAGGTCTAGAAGCAAGCCAAGTTGTAGCCAAGGGTAGCTCATTAGGGTGAGACCAAAGGTGAGGACAAAATGCATTTGTCCAAAGAGAAACACAGACTGGAAACAAAAACTGAGAACTGAGTAGTGGCTCAGAGCAAAATGCTAAAGAGCAATCTCTATACCAGAGCATTAACAAAGCAGATCTTAAATGTCCTGAACCACCTGTGGCGGACAGGGTTGTATATTGCCTGCAGGTGGTACAGCTTCCCTGTCATGTATCCATGACAGCCAAAACTGACTGACAGCCCTGGCAACGCTAGCTAGCTCTGCAGCACCCCAGCTGGAGCAAGCTCGACATAAACTATTTCCTTCAACTACTGTATATACAGTGCCAGAGCCTGCGAAATGTCACATATAAACTCAAGAATGATACGATTCCTCAAGAATGGGCACAAAATTGTCACAGTGCCACTCTCAGATCTTCTAAGCTTCTGGGTGGGCATTAGTTGATCAGGGTTTTGTTACGTCTTTTTGCGGAACAACACTTTCTGTAACATTTTCAGTGCCAGATGGCCTTACAGTGCCATTAGTAAGAGATGTCATTCCTCCTATTGGCATGAACTATCCCGTCAGGTGCTGTCAGACTTTGCAGTGTGTAAAAAATGACACCAACACAGGAAGTTCTATTCCTTTAAAATTGACTTAATCTATGATATAAATTAATTGTGATCCCCAATAAAATTAAAATAAAATCCTAACCTTTTTATTCTCTAATTGTCTATGTTAACCTAAGGGGAAAAGACTTGGAAGTTAGAAATGTGCCGATGTCACAAATCATTATCCTGAAATACACAGTCAGTGTCTTACTTTTGTCTAACATATGCCAGCAGAGTGCTGGATTAATTTGTCCAAAATGATCTGATGTCCATGTGTTTTTAAATTTCACAAACACAGGTGTCCACAGTTTGCACTTCTGCTTAAACTTACAGAATAAATTCTTACATACTGTATCTTGAGGATGGACATCTGAACACATTATATAGACTGTGCTGAGCACAGTCCAGATCCCTAGGGTACACCACAAATATGTAATTTAAACCAAGGTCTTCAGGTACAAACCTAAAATTCTAACAGGTCATAAAGAAACATTTTACACTTGCCTTTCAGCAAGATAAATATATTGTTTTCATTTCATATTATGTAAGTGTATTATTTTTTTGGAATCTCTAATATCTGAAGAAAAAGATTCGATCTTTTAATATCTGATCTTTGAATTTGAAGATTTGATCTTGTTATGTGTAATTTTTGTGATTGAAAAAAAGTGTATTTAATTTTATACTCATTACTAAGGTCTCAGATTGGTTAATGCTTGTGGTGTAACTGTGCTACATTTCAGTTCTAACAATTTTACCATGTTGCATCAGGAAAGTGCTTTAGTAGAATGCAAAATGCTGCAGCCTGGATTGTATTGTCAAAAGATGCTCATTTTATTTCTTAATTTTCTCCTTTCAGAGATAAAGAACAATCCTTCAATAGTTGCAAAATTCCACCCTCAGTTTTGGCATGAAGGTATATGGTTGTGCTGCAGACAGGCAGACAAATTAGCGCCAGGCTGTGAAGAATACAACCTGTTTGGAGACAGTAAGTTCTTCATTCCCTGCACTATGCTTTTATAGCAGGAGCTATAGGAAGAATTTGCCTCTTTAAACGTTTTTACCAACATACAACTGTCATTCTAGTGAATGAGATTAGAAGCTGCGTGTGAACTCCAGGGCAACAAAAAGTTAGTTCTAGACTGAAAATAAATAAATAAAGGAGACAAAACACAATGATTGGGTAGTGTTCTGTCAATATATGTGTATATTTCAACATTTATTTTTTTATTGTTTTCAGTTTCACGAAAGCCTCTTCCTCCAATTCCTGCAAATGAGACTTCAGAAAAGGTGAGTAAGAACCTTTTCCTCCCAGAAAGTTCCTTAACTTTGCATCTAGTACTATGCCACTTTATAGAAAGAAATCAGTTTATTTTGTCTACATAAATCTGTAGAGGGAGCAGAATGTCAGGTCAGAATGTCATTTGTATTGATTGATAGGTAATATAACAGGTGGTGTAACTTAGTGGGCAAATATCTGTACTGTGGGCAGGGGTGGGGTTGCTGGTTCAAGTCCTTGCTGCAAACACAGCTGTTGTACCCAGACAGCTCCCAGCTTTATGAATGGGAATAGCATTTGCTGGGGGTGGTATCTCGTCCGGAGTCAACTAATTTGTTCTCTCTTCACTTGGCACCATGGAAACCAGGATAGGCTCTCGTTTGGGCCGCTATTCTGTCTCCAATAGAGTCTATGTATCCATAAAATTGCATCCTCAGAAATCACCAATTTATTTTTATTCTATGATAGTCCCGCATTTTCAACATATTTCTTTTACGTTTCTACTATTTTTGTAATAAAATAAAGTACAATGGTAGTTCACTACTTAATTGTCACAAACTGGAATATATTATGTAGCGAAGAGAGATTTTTGTGGCATATTTATTATTTGAGGAATAAAATCCCTGAAGCATTGTGAATTCAAAATAATTTCAAAATCTTCAGGATGAGGGCTCCCTCCATCCTCTGCAATTTTGTTTGGCATGTGCATGCTCATGGTACACAGAACAATACAGATCCTGTTCCAGGTATCAAAGATGGACATTCTTCTTTGAAGGAGAACCCAGTCTGCACAATAAATGCTCACATTTTGTTGGTAGCCCCCAGAAAAGAAAAATGAATAAATCAACACTAAAACATTGTTCCATAACTGCACTTTTAAAAGTTTAATTTGGCCAAGTGAGAACAGTGAAATAATGGTTCCAATTATAATTATTTGTAATTGCATTTATATAGCACTTTTAATCCCAAAGGATAAAAAATGTTTTATAATTAAGAGGGGTTCCACTTCATCTTCATCTGAATTGCAGCACCCACCTGGCTAATGTGCAGCATTCATTATGAACCAGCAGCCCCACTGCACCCCCGAACAGGTAGAGAAGTGATATATTGCTTCACCATTTGAATTAAAAGAGGAACTTCAGCCAGGCCAGATTGTGCAAACCTGGAGTGGAATCTAGCCAGGACACAGGGATTAACACCATTACTTTTACACACTGTGCCATGGGATCTTCATTGACTATAATTGTAATGTCATTTGGACAGGACTTCATACAACCTAGTGCTTTTGGTCACCATACTGAATCCGTTTTAGAAATTCTGATCCCAAGGGAAGACTGCTACTTATTGGCTCATCAGCATTTCTTACAACAGCGGTCTGCTTTTCCTCAAAGGTTTCTTATCCCAGTACTGACTAGGCCTTTAGCTTCTCAGATGTGATTTGATGAGGCTACAAGGTGGTAAACCTGCTGTATGGTTAACACAATGCTGTGATACAACATTAGACACACTGTGGGGGAAAAAAATAAAAATAAATGCACTATGGAACTGGGGGAAAGATGTGAATGAACTAACTATACCACTGAAACATTTCCTAAGGGCGCTATGTGCAGTCTTTTACAGAACTGATAGAAAAGTGTGTCTTTCAGCCTCGCAGGCTGCCTCCACCTCCACCTCCTGAAGAGGATGATGTGAGTAAAGAAGAGGAAAAAGAGGAAGTCGTAATAGCCATGTATGACTTTGAGGGGGTCGAAAGCCATGACTTGAAGCTTGTCGAGGGTGAAGAATATATAATTATTGAAAAATGCGATGTAAACTGGTACAAAGCACGGAATAAATATGGGTATGTATATAGTCCCAGTTGTCCATGTCTGTTGGTTCTGTTTTGTGTACCTACATACTGTAAAAGCTTTTAATTATGCATTCATGCGTGTAAGCAATTGTTTTCTCTAATGCAATATGGCAAATAACTGTAACAAAAGTTAAGATTTGATTTTATTAACGGAGATCTGTTTAGTAATGATGATCTATGTAACTCTTAAAAAAAATAGTGCTTCATGTTTTTGTACAAATAGATTTTCCGCAAAATGGAGCTGTGAAAAAGACGTTTGAAGGGAGGTCAGATTGTAATCTCGCACATCTTCTTATGTATGAACACTCACCTGCTGTGCAATAGGCATGGACTCATCTGAGACAGAAGTCTCTCAGCTCTCTGTTGCTGCATCTTACCTTTGTAGTTCCTGTGTCTTATGGTACACATTCACACTCTACCGTGGGATTCACCCGTAACAAAGCTCACACACCAATAGGTCCATGATTGTAGAAATCTGCATTGGTACTTTGGGGATTATTTAGTCTTTTTTGGAGGTTTTGGCAATCTTGACCTTACAACCAGAGCTAAGAGCTAACCAGGAGGAGTGGTGGTTCTGTGGCTAAGGTTCTGTACCTGTGGCGGGAAGGTTTCCGGCTCAAATCCTTCAGCTGGCAGAGGAATCCTTCTCTGTTGGGCCCCTGAGCAAGGCCCTTAACCCCAACTGCTCCAGGGGTGCTGTACAATGGCTGACCCTGTGCTCTGACCCCAGACTTCTCTCCCTGTCTGTGTCTCATGGAGAGCAAGCTGAGAAAGACAAATTCCCCATGCAAGAAATTGTATAGGGCTAATAAAGTGATGTTATGTTATGCTAATATTACCACCAAATTATAAACAATGGGGACAGGGGTAACAGGACATTTTTGAACATTCAGGTATATATTTAGTTATTCAGAGGAATTAAAGTGTTTTAAAAAATACATTTTATCTGAATGAAATGAAAATGCGAATTCTGATAATCACAATGTAAAATAAAATGAACTATTTTCCTTTCAAACATATGCTAAAGTCTAGCAACGCGTTCTGTGTTGAGATATCCTCAAAACACAACAACTAGATTGGTATGCAATATGAACAATAACATCTGCTTAAAATGCATAACATACAATACATAATAATGTTACTGCAACTGTGTGATCAAGATTTAATAATTGACAATTTACTTTTCATTGTTTTCATTCAGACTATCAGATGAGAGTATACTTATTAATTCATGATGTCAGCTTTAGTTATGAGGGGCAAGTTTAGATCAATCTGCTTCCTGTCTGAGAAATTTCATTCTCAAAGCCTATGTGTCCTGGAATTTCCTACAGCTGATGCTTCTTCGGTCATCTTCTTCAAAACATTAGACAGAAACCTTCATGACACACTACTTCTGCAGGGACTATACCGTATACATCTTGAAATCTCAAATTTACAGTTGCCAAGATATTAAAAATGGAAAAAATAAAGCATTTAAAAGTTCAATCTTCCTAGTGCTGTGTATTGGTATATATTCTTCAGTACCCCTTACTTGCTCTTTAAAAAATAACTCGGAGAAAAAAGCGAGTTAGTAAAAATGTTTAAAATGTTACCTGCACTTAGTTGTACAATACTGCAAAAGGTCTCACAGGCTGTTATCTATAGTATATTGTTTATACCAAATTCAAGTTGCATTCCTAATTCAATGTCCTGATCTTTTTCCCATATAGAGAAGAAGGATATGTACCCAGTAATTATGTGACTGAGAAAAAATTGAACAACCTTGATCAATTTCCGTAAGTTTTTCAATCTTTAAAAGGAGGTGAGGGCAAAAACGAATCTCCTGGGGTGTATAGATTCCTACAAATGATCTGTAGGACACTACAGACCTCCAAAAATAAAACTAATGACTAAAATAACTCTTATAAATGTTTTATTAACACCCTAAGGAAATGTCTACTTTATTTGCTGTTTACCATGAACATTACTGAAGCTGCCACTGTTCATTTTTTGCCTTTGCTTTTTTATGTGATTTCATAAATATAGCATCATAGATTTGAAAGCATCATAGATTTATTTTGAGTACAAACAAAAATCATTATACAATTACTGCTAGCTCATAAACGGAAATGAAAAAAACTTTCAGTGAATATTATTTAATATCATTTTTGATGATTTGTTGAAACCTTGTTAAACCATATATTTTGAGTGTTTACAGTTTATATAAGAAAACTACATGTACACATATGTTCAAATCTCTTAAATACCTACAATATATTAAGGTAATTTTGAAAAACGACTCAAAGTCTTTTTTTGTTTCAACATCTCATGTACAATAAGACCACACGAAAGGTGTTGAATGTGAGCATTTCCTCTTTTATGTATGTCAGTATTGCTTGATTTATTTGTTTCCTGTGTTGAAAGCTTCAGGTTAATACTGCGTATGACAATGTGAAATAAATTAAGGAATGCTTCAAAACATAAGTGATTGCCCTTTACCTTCTAGATGGTACTGCAAAAATGTGAACAGAAATAAAGCTGAACAGCAGCTGAAAAATGAAGTGAGTATATCTTTGATTGATATAAACAATTGTTGATTGCTGTTTTTCCTCAGATATTTTCATGCTCCTTGTTGAAATCAGGAAATGAAGGAATATAAGTGAATATAAGACTCTGATTTTGTTTGGTAGCTTGCTCAAACATGGACAGTGACCTGCTAGAAATTATTATATATAAATTCAGTATGCTTGTATCCTTTAGCTACTGTACAAATACAGTAGTTTCTTATGTAGATGGCCATTGGCCATCTAGACAGTAGGTTAATATATCTGCTGTTCAGATAGTTTTTCAACAAGATTGAACAATACCCGTGTAAAATCTGTCATACAGTATGTAAGATATACTGTATAATAATAACCACATAGAATAAATATTTACAGTTAAAAATATTAATGTCTAGAAAAAATCAAACTTGTAAAATTTCTCAATTTTTAATAGAAGTTCAATGGTTGTATCTTTATGGAAATGTTTTACTGAGTCCGCTTTATTTGTAACCATTTAATCTGAATCAGCAGGGAGTGATGTTGTGATATGTTAGTGTTACATCCACTATTGGTACTTTGTTTTAGTGTTTATTTCACCTTTGTTTGATTAGAGCTGACAGAAATGTCATTCGTCTTGTATAGCAAGTCGAGGATTATAATAAGTGCTGTTTGCAATGGCAAATTTCATAATCTATAACTTTCCTTAGCTGCGGAAAAATTGATTTTCAGGTAAATCTCCCAGCAATACAATAGTCATACTTAGTCATATTATTTTACCTTGAAAATGAAAATGTGTTTTAAACCAGTATTCAAGACATGAAACTTAGTTTAATAACTTCAACAGCTTAGCTGGTTAGCTTCTTCCATACTTCCCCAACCATTTGCATGCAACAGGGCCTCCTGTTCTTGGTTTTAATAAATTGACTACTAATGCATCAGAGCAATTAGCAATGTATTGGCAGTGTATTTAATAAATTACTCTGCATTACATTCTAATGTTCTCCAACTATTTTTGTCCATTAATTTAAACATTTCCTGGAACTAAATTATTACTGGACTCCTGTCTTTCTGTTTGCTTTCAAGTACATCTTAATGCAGATCCGTTAGTGTTAAGGATACTGATGACTGAGATGATGTCATCAGTTTTAAAGCATGTTAGTTTTGTTCTTTGTTAAACAGTTCATATTTAATTTTATCATGTACACTACATAAGGTGTTAAATAACAATTTACCAGCAAGATGCTTTTAAAACACCATGTCAGTAAATTTTTGCTACTTCCTTTTTTATTACACAAAATGTTTGCCTGATGATGGGGGAAAATAAACAAATATAGTAGCTTTGTATCCATCAATAACATTTTTTAGCATTTTGTGGTGTTTTCTTCGTTCTGATGTTTTCCTCATCTCAACTTAAGTTTTAGCCCCAGAAGTGACATAGCTGAGAAAAATATACAACATAAAGTAAATTGCCAAGCACAATTTGTCCAAGTACATAGTTTTTCAATCTGAATACACTGTTTATTAATTCACTTCAACTCAAAGTTGAGCTCACAGTTTAGTCATTTGTGTGCATGGCTTAGTAATTTATGTACATGCTTTGCTAAATTATATTAATATAAATTAGTTTACATTGCTGCTTGCAGCTGGGGTATTGTTAAAGATGACTGATGTACCAAATATGTATAGAGTATCTTTATATTTTAGTCATAAGTGAAAATACAGCTGTATGAGTACATTTCTGTTCACAACTTGGTTGTTTGCTTCATCCAGAAGATCTGTTCTGAAGTCTCACTTTCACAATAATACAGGCTTTGGAAATTCGGAACATACTTTCTTAACATCACACACGTTAACAAACTCTGTGTGTGAATTAACCCTGATAATTTATTATTTCAAATTTGAAAATTGTGCTCTCAGAAGAGTAAACTGTGTACTAGTTAACGCTATTCTTTCCAGGGCACCTTGATTTTTAAGATGCAGCTGTGCACAGCTTCTTGAAGATGAAATGCCATCCTTGTTCTTATACCCATCCCCCGTAGAACTCAAATCAGCAACAAGCTGAGTGGTGAATAGGCATAGAGTGATTAGTCCTTGAAGTTCGAGTAATCATTCTGTGCTCACTTTCAGTCCTGTACTAATGCTTGCATAGGCTCAGCTTTGTCTCTACCAGTTGAATTTGGTCAGCACTTCACACTGACTTCCTGCTGTTTCTCTCACTGGGTGCCCTTCCTGGGGAAAGTTATTTATGTGTGACAGGATTGAGCGAGTTGTGCAGAGCGAGTTTGAGAAGCGATGTCACCACCTTCTAATATCTGCGGTAGAGAGCTCGATATTTTGGTGTGGTGGAGCTGTCTACTGTCTGGGGAGTGGGGATGTGTATGTGCTCCGAGCTCGCGGGGCGATGTGGATCAGAAAGAATTGCACTTCTCATATATGGATACACACGTCTTTTCTTCTATCTAGCAGTGTTAGCCCATCTTTCAGTCCTGTGTACCGTACAGGACAATGTGGAGGCGATAGTGTGAAATCCAATGCATGTTTTGCAAGTGCATAAATATGAAATAACAGTAGAACCAGAATATATAATTGTAAAGGCACTGTGCACATTTTGCCATCAAATAATAGTTTCAGGAAGGTGTGAGTACATAAACTGTATAGTTTATAGACATGCTTTTTTCTTCTTTATTTTGATAACAGTCTATGTGGTAGTATAATATATAATAATCTTTCACCAAAGTGTGACTGGATTGTTTGTGGGGAAAAATAAGTTGATGTTTTAATTTAATAGAGTGTTAATAGTACATTTAAACTTTGAGTGACTACAAAATAGAATACAGTTGTGACATTTTCTCAGCCCACTCTAGCTGTTGTTTTTATAGTTTATCATATTACAGGACAGCTAATGGTTTTCCTCCTTGTAATAAAACTAGTATATACTGTAAATTGAAATATTTAACTTTTGCTTATTTCCTTGCAGCTTGCACTCTAATGCAGTTCTCCACTGCAGCCTAAATTGAAATATATGATTAAGATATACAGTATTGAGATATTAATAATTCTAGCATTGTGTTTGTGTTAAAGATTGTGTTAAACGGGCATCTCAAAGCTCTAATCCTCAAGGGATTTTACAATGTCTAGTTGCTGGCTGACTTTTGCTTGGTTGACTGATTTTTTCTCAGTTGCAGATATTAAGGAGTTAGCATTTAGTAAATACAAATCTTTAATGAAAAGTAAACTACAACATTGCATTCTAAAGCCTAGTTAGAAGTTTGTCCAATTTCTTTCACATACTAAAAAACAACGCTGCAAAGCTTTGAACATACTGCAATGATTATCTTGTTTTGTTCTATGATGATAATTATAATAATGTATTTCAATAAAGACAGGCAGATTACTTGATTCTGGGTAGTTTAGCATGCCATTTATGAGTATTGCTTTTACTTGAAAAGCTTCTATGTGTCTGCATTGTCAGCTAAATTTGGTTTTGTTATTACAGTTGCAGAGCTAAAGGTGTTGTGTGAATGGAAAGTGTTGTTAATGGTAGTGTGGCACGTGGAGCAGCAAGTCTTTGTGTTCACACAAGAAGTGGGACCGTCTTATTCAGGCTTACTGCAAGCTCTAAGGTTCTAGTCTGGGGCTGGTTGTGATGACTTGCAGCGTGTGGACTGAGAAGCAACAATCTTGAGATAATCACTTTAAAGAAAAGTTGTCATGATCCCATTATCATTGGCCTTTTAACCTATCACCAGTGTTGTCGTGACAACTCCCATGATATTTTTCCAACAAGGAAGCAGGTGATGATTTAGAGGCATCTATAAAAACTGCAGGAGTGTAAATTAATTTGTGGCTTAAATAGCAGATCGTTTTTATGCTTTTGGCACACTCTTGTGGTACAACACAAGCAAAGCACAACTCAGACTGATCATCTACAGACTTTGTGGCTGATGGGTTTCATACAGGTATTTGTAAAGTGAAATATTATCCTCCTACCCTACAACATTACTTCTTATACATTGTTTCTCTTTATGTTAATATATCATAACTTTTAAATATAAACATTGTTAAAGTTATTTATTTTTTATTGTTCACCAGTGTTATTGGTGGATGACCATTTAATATTTTACAAATATACGCTTCTGGTTGATATCCTTCAAAGGCTAAGATGCCTAATAGCAGAATAGACCAACATCAACATTTTAACCACTGTATCCAGTTCAGGGTTGTGGGGAATCAAAGCCTATCCCAGCATGCAATGGGCGCAAGACAGGATACCCACCGGACCAGGTGCCAGTTCATCATAGGGCAGACGCAGACACACACACTCACACCAGGGTTCAGCTTTCCCAGAAGCCAGTGAAACTACCAGTATGATTTTGGACTGTTGGTGGAAACAAATGTGAGCACAGGGAGATAATATAAACTCCACTTACTGTAGATAGCACCCAAGGTCTGGAATTGAACCTAGGGCCCAAGGGACTGTGTTGTTGTGGGGTCAGTAAATGTCATTTGCTGGATAAGGTCTGAAAGTGGGTCCAGAAGTCTTTTCTGCGGGCTGCCAGGAAGGTTTCTGGTGGTGGTGTTCAATTTCCTAACTCATTTGGTCCAAATACACTCCCACTATTTTGTTTATGTTGATATTAATGATATTACTATTTTTAAAAAAAGCTTAAGGAAAGTTGAGGAAAACAGCTGAAATCCCCCTCTGCACATTTTGCCCTCTAGAATGCAAAATTCCTGATAAAACCTAATATTATTATTTATATAAAGAATATTGGTATCACTCCAATATTCTTGTCAGACAGATTCTTGTCATTCAACTAATAAATTGCAAGAACCACTTTCAAATTTATAGGCCATAGTGAATTTCTGACAGATGAAGATGTTAACTTCCACTTCAAACACTTAGGGTGCAAAACAGGCAAACTTTAAGTTCTTCTGAGTTCATGGTGTTGTTTATTTTTCTTTTAATAAATGTAATTTAATTTAATTGCAACAAATCGTGTTCATAAGAAAAATTAGAAATGAAATAAAAGCATTTTCTCTTTGGACTTTTTAATTTGTAAAGAACAAATACATGGTATATGCTCCTTAATATTGAGAGCTGTATGGTCCGAGAATCAAATGAAAGTCATAAAATGGGCTGCCCTATTAGTAGCTGTAGAATCATCAAGTTGGAATGGAAATTGCAATTTTAAAGTTTTTTTTATAACATGACGGACAACTCTCAGCAGCTGCTGCAAACCACTACTCCAAATACAGAGCCTGTAAAAAATTAACTCATGTCCGCTCATGCACAATGAAATTATTGTTATTTGCCATGGTTGCAAACACAACTATGTAAGTTCCTGGAAACACTCTTAAGAAGTGCTCTACAGTCTGCTCATCTACATGGAACTGTTGTTTCATGAAACCTTCATTTTTTATTGTTCATTTTCCCAGTATTTTGCAAGCTGAACTTTTGAAATATGAAAACTAGTTCACATGTCCATACACCAAAGGTTGAGAACCATTGTCTAATGATATCATGTATTCCAAGTCTTACTACATTTCTGGTTGGTGGGTAGTTTCTGAGGTAACATTAACAACCATGTTCAGAACTGTAAGTGTTATTCCATGTTTATGGAATGGTTATGTTTAACTTAACATTAAGATTTAACACATAAGATTTAATTATCCTATTTTCTCTTCCAGGATAAAGAAGGGGGATTTATAGTGCGAGATTCAAGCCACCCTGGTGCCTATACCGTCTCTTTGTATACAAAGTCATCAGGGTGAGTATAACACAACAATGCTGAAGCTATACTGGCCATTCAACATCTATTGTAGTTAAATTCATAGTTCATAGCTGCGTTTCTGCATTCTCAAAATATTTTTTATATTTACCTTGATTATTAATCCCTTTTTAAAATCCCAAATGGAAGTACCAATTTTTAAAACAGCATATCGTGTTTCTGATATGCCTGTCATACCAGAAGAGAATGATAAGGAAAACATGTCCTCCAAAGACTATGCTGTTAGGTACAGCACAGTTAGAATGGACTGGAGGGCTTGTGCATCACTTACTGATAATTATGCAAGCTCACCAAAGCTCATTAAATCATAGGAGGCACTGTTGTATGGCTAGCAGAAGATACCCTAGCTGACTGCAGTCCCACTGAATCCCAGTTGCACTTTGGCAATAGTATACTGCTAACTGAGGAACCTTTGTCACAAGTGCCTTATGGATATTAGGACTTCATCTGTGTACTGAACAGAACCTTTATGAGTTAAGCTTCTTAGTAGCCTTTGCACATTTGTTTTTAAACTGTGTTGATTTGTAAAACTTTTGGTCTTGGGCACAGTTTAGAAGAACATTTGTATATTACAAGTCTTAAATATTTTTGTGTGAAGTTAATCAAATTCCAAATGTCACAACTAGATTAAATTCTTATGAGAGACCCATAGATACAATTTAATGATGAGATATTTCTATTTTTTATTTTACATGCCTTACTAGGTTTGCCTTTCCATGTTTTAAGGGAGTTTTTTCATCTCAGTGTCATTCAAAACTGTTGTTTTTGACACGGCATTCTGTCTTGTTTGTTTCAGAGAGGGTGCTTCAGTACGACATTACCATATAAAAGAAACACACACTGTGCCTAAGATGTATTACTTGGCAGAAAAGCACCATTTCAGTAGTATTCCTGAACTGATAGAGTACCATCAGCACAACGCAGCAGGTATTTACTTTTTCACAGCTGGAAAGACAGAGCACTTCAGAGTCACAGTGTGAGATAATGAAGCATCTTAAAAGCCTTACATGGAAAAATACATAAGGTTTAAAGCTGTTATCGATTGCAAACAAATTTATTAAAATATTATAGAAAAGATCATTTAAAAACTAGAAATGGGGTTTTTAGAATTATAAATGATGTATATGTATATAAAACTAAGGTTTATAACTTTTTACTACCATTTAATATTTATGTTGACATATCTCTTTTCCCATTTTCTTTTTGCAAGTAAAATACAGAAATGACAAGTACACAGACTGATTGACTTAATTGTCATGACAAAAAATGAAAGCTGGACACATCTTATTACACTTACACTTCTTATTAAGCATAATTATATTGAAGAGAGGGATTATTTGAAGTCAGTTCACTGATGTGTACTTGTCCGTGTGCATATTCTGCATTTTGCTTTGAAATGAAATGACGTTTGGGCAGTTTTATGTCATATTCTAATGTCTGAGCAGTAAAACAAACACATGCCAGAATTACCAGTTCTCTCTAACTAAGATATGAATAGTGTGGTTGATATTCAATGAATTAGTCAGAAATGTTACAGAGAAACTGACAACCAGCATCCCTCGTTAGAAGTGACAAAATGGAGGACACAAATTTTCATACTATTCAGATTCTTTGTTTTCAGGCATATTTTTTTGGGGTGGTTTGGCTTGCTTTCAGTAGCTTTTCTGTTTTACTACAGGCCTTGTGACAAGGCTACGGTATCCAGTTGTACAAAAAGGGAGATTAGCACCAACCACAGCTGGTTTTAGCTATGGTAAGAAATCATCAGTTTTTCACTTTTTTTTGCATTATGTGGGAAGCTTATTATTAAAGATGGCTACTAGCTATTCCAGTCCAAGTTGTTTGTCTTTTAAAAGATGAAGGGTCCCTTTAAAACAAACATAGACCTCATAGAAAATTACTGTTGTATGTAGTCTATTAACAGTTTATTCCATGCCATATAAGGTGGTAGGCTTGACTATCAAAACAAATGGCACTTGCAGCATTTATGTTAAGTTCTGATTAAGTTCTGAATTTGTGACATTGGTTTTGACCATTCTTGTTCCACTGTGGTGACACACCAGCAAACAAGTTCAAACTGCTATACATAGACAGTACATTTATATTCTCTGTCACTCATCTGAAGATGCTCAGTTGCTGTTCCAATGCCATTTAAAATGTAAATGCACACAATACTGGCTAAAAACATGAATCTGATGGAAGTGATGTTTCACGTGGAGCACAGAACAATCACTGTGGAAACATTTAAGAAGTTTGAAAAGCACGATGAGGCATCAGCTGAAATGGACTTTGGATATCCCCTGACTGACTGTCGTGATCAACTTGAAAGGCAAACTACAGAAGGAATTCAGAAGCATGTGAAGGGCTTGACTCCTGTGTAGTGAACTGCCATAACTAAGCACCAGGTTGGGCTTTTATTGCTCAGGTTGAGAAACTGTTAATCATTCAAAGGTGGATCAAAATCAACATCAAGCTGCTAAGAGTTTACCCATAATTCAGCAAAGAGCTTTGATTTAAGGAAACAGCAAGGGGTGTGTTGTAATTCTGATCTTTTCATGCAAGAAGATGGTGTTTTATGCATGTTAAAGCCAAGAAACAAATTCTATCATCTCAAGGTCTCTGGTGATTCAACCAGTGGTGATGGTTGATGACATTGGCTGCAAACATTGAAGAGGGTGGGTATTGTACTCAGTGTTTTTAAGCTGATGAAACTGGACTCTTCCGGGAAAAGAGTCGTTCTGGGGAAGAGCAGAAATCCATGCCAGAATACAAAGTTTCTTTGTACTGGATTACTCATTTGCTTGGTTCCAATGCAGCAGATGACTGATTTTAAACATTTGGTGTTGTATCATTCTGAAAATTCTGAGGGTTTTCAAGGGATTGTGGTGCCATGGGGAGTGTGGCTACCATCTTGTCAGGCATTCCATTCCCTCCTGACCTGCCCCTTTTAGGTTCCTTTTCTTCTTCTTTACTCGCACTCTCCTCCGAAATTGCTTGGATGTCCCTTTTGAGGAATTAGACCCCAACGCAGCACACAGACAAGAAGACAATATCTGACCAAATCACCTTTGACACTTTTCTTAAGAAAGAAGAAAAGACTCCAGAAAAACTTGTAACCTGTTACTATTGAGCCAACCAAGCGCCTTTCAAAAAACACCAACCTAAAAAAGTACACAATCCCAGACATTATGAAGACACTACTTATACGTCAAAAAATGTAAGATTTGAACGTCTGTGCTTTTGAAATGATGTGTAGGTATCAGCAATATACAGTGTGCAGTAATCTACTTGTTTCTTTATGTAGCTGTAACTTTCTGTGTGATTTCTATGCCGATATGACTGCAGTTGCCATTTAAATACTGCTCATCTTTATTACTCATATACAAATTGTTTGAGTAAAAAATCCTGGGTTAGTGTGGTGAAAATAAGTCCGGCCATGTACTGTACTACATTTGTTCCTATAGGAACATTTATTCTTATTTACAATGTCTGCAACATGGTTTTTAGGAGCCTATGTGCTGTAATTTAGGGCACTGACTGTATGGAATTAGTAAAATTAAAGAATTCCCAAGAATATTATTTCCCAGTATTTTAATGATCATTTCTAAGAACAGTATATTTTGTGGTAAACATTTTTTTTGATCGTGTTTAGATAGAGACAGAGGTTACAAATGCAAAGACCCGTGTCTTAACTTCGTATGACCCCATGTACAAAGGCCTCGCCTGGAGCCTGTGTGGCCAGATGTTTATATATCAAAGATTAATTCATGTTTTAACACATTTTTTTGTCAGACAAGTGGGAAATCAACCCCTCGGAGCTGACTTTCATGAAGGAGCTAGGCAGCGGACAGTACGGTGTGGTGCGCTTGGGCAAATGGAGAGCGCAGCACAAAGTTGCGATAAAAGCTATCCGCGAAGGCGCAATGTATGAAGAGGACTTCATTGAAGAGGCAAAAGTAATGATGTAAGTTACAGTCCCACCAGTTGCATTCTCAGCTGTAGAAGATGCAAACAATGTAAGACAGCCATTATGATCTCTCTTTAGCCTCATTATATTCACCATCATGCTTTAAAGACAGCAAAGCTGTGAGCACCCAAGGAAAAAACATGAGATTTAGATAGCAGTGTCACTTCCCCAAATATAGAAAGATGCCTTACACCCTCTCTTTTTTATGGAAAGAAATTTGAAATCACTGTGTCATCAAAACTAAACTAGTACTAGATGGCACAAAGTGTTGCTGCTGAAGCATCTTGGTGCCACTAATGCAGTGCTTTGAAGTAAAATTTTGTGAATTTATCTCCAGTCACAGAATATAGTGTTATAATTACATTATTTAGCTTCTCTAGCTACACAGTTTTGATGTCAGTTACATGTACAATCGTTTTTCTTCACATAGTAATGCTGGGGTGTACTGAAAAAAATATCCTAGTTTGTTTTTGTTAAGGCTTTGTCTCTGCAACATTGCAGTTTATAACAACAAGTCAGCACAATTAGATTAATACAGTGCTCAGAGTTTCCTTTTGAATTTAAGTTACTAAATGTTTCTTGTAGTCACCACTTACCAAGTATCTGCTTAAAGTGTCATAATCTTTACTAGTAAGTCATAATATTAGGAAAAGAGAACTATTGTTTGAGGCAGTTTTGACCTCAGTCAGAATGCATAGAATGTTGAAACAGTGTTGACTCTGCCTTTTGAAAGCTCTTTCATTTTGGAATCATCAGCAGTTAATTTACATCACCAGTTTAAGTGGTGATGACTAATTAATTAGTCATCACTGCTTCTATTCTACCTGTACAGATATATTACATCTTCTAAAATGCTCTCTGTGAGGACATCTACTTCTCTTAACACTCCCAGCTCATAACCAAACACAGGAATGTTAGGACTTCAAATATTACCAGATTAGCTGTTACTGCAAGCTCACTGACACAGTAATACATGGGTCCTTATGTATTTTGCTGAGGAAACCAGTCTAATGTCGGTCTTCAGACCCACGTGACCCCAGCAGCTCTCGACTTATTTTGCTTCACTATGTGGACGTTCCTAGTCACAAGCAGCATTAGACATTAACCCAGTAACTAATGTCTCTACACTAAAGGGGCAAAAGCCAAAGCACGCCTGCACTGAATGAGTTTGTCGGGAACGTAGCAGCTCTTTTTGATTTGACTAAGATGAAAAAACATAATTTTTCTGTATCATTTCATATTATCGTCTTTTAAAATGGAATCGGTGATATAGCTCTCTTACTGACATAACTATCTTTGACTAATTATAATAATAATAATTGCTTACACTTCTATAGGGCTTTTCTGGACACTCCACTCAAAGTGCTTTACAGGTAATGGGGACTCACCTCCACCACCAATGTGCAGCATCCACCTGGATGATGTGACGGCAGCCATAGTGCGCCAGCACACTCACCACACATCAGCTATCAGTGGGGAGGAGAACACAGTGCTGAAGCCAATTCATAGATGGGGATTATTAGGCCATGATTGGTAAGGGCCAATGGGAAATTTGGCTAGGACGCCGGGGTTACACCCCTACTCTTTTTGAGAAACAAAAAGAGTTTCTCAAAGACTTAAAACCCCTCAAAACTGGGATTTTTCATAACCACAGAGAGTCAGGACCTCAGCTTTATGTCTCATCCAAAGGACGGCACCTTTTTACAGTGTATTGTCCCCGTCACTGTACTGGGTCATTAGGACCAACACAGACCGCAGGGTGAGCAACCCCTGCTGGCCCCACTAACACCTCTTCCAGCAGCAACCTTAGTTTTTCCCAGGTCTCACATCCAGGTACTGGTTAGGCTCTTTGCATAACCTTTGCTTCAGTGGGTTTCCAGTTGTGAGCTGCAGAGTGATATGGCTGCTGGCTGTCATTTTACAACTCGCTTTTTGTGAGCTGAAGAGGGATTTACTCAGCTCCTTGAAATCTTTGAAAGGGAAAAATCACTAAAAAGTCAGTAATACTGTATTAAACAGCACTGAGACAGAACTGAACTGGCAAATTCTGCTACATTTCCATGTTGCTATAGGTAATTTTTGATCATGCAGTGATAAAGCTTCATTGAAAGAAAATAACCATTTGAAGATTTTGAGAAATTATTGTACTAATGTTTTTTTTTATTGTTGCTGTTTTTCTGTCTTACTAGGAAACTGTCACATCCAAAACTGGTCCAGCTATATGGCGTGTGTACTCAGCAGAAGCCCATTTACATAGTGACAGAGTTTATGGAACTGGGCTGCCTGTTGAACTTTATCAGACAGAGACGAGGGCATTTCAGCACAGGATCACTGTTAAGTATTTGTCAAGATGTGAGCGAAGGGATGGAGTACTTGGAGCAAAATGGATTTATTCACAGGGACTTGGTAATTGTTTCTCTGATAATATTGTTACAAATGGGGGGTTACGACAATAGAGAAAATCAGGAACTAACTGAGTGGATTAGTCAGTAAGTAAAATGATTGATCATAACCCCCATCTTGTAACTGATTTCTGCCAGAATATACCTGAGTGGTTGGTATAATTAGAGGCACATATTATAAACTATTATAAAACAGTGCATGCCAATGGGTTTTTATGATAATATTTTATTCAAATATGCTCCAGCTGAAGACTTCTAAGAATTAGATAAGTTACAGTAAATGTAATCAAAAACTGAAGTGAAAGACTGAACTATGTTGAGTGCATAAGTATTCAGACCAGAGAACCAAATATTTGGTGTTAGGACTTTTAGCAGCCGCAAGTATTTTTGGTTAAGTCTCTGACCACTTTGCATTCTGATTTAAAAAAATAACTTTTAACACCCGTGCTCATGATACACTAGCAACCAGAGCTGTCTTGGTGACTGAGGTCTCCTTGTGTTGCCACTCTAATCATAATTATAGGCAGCCAGGCGTGTCCACCATTTTTACACAGGACCCTAAGCATGCTGGGATGCTATTTGCTTATTTTACACGGAGTCACACCCAGGTGTTTCCATGTTTCTTAAGAAGTCATGCGTTTCACATGCAATCTTAGCATTTTTCCATTGTAGAGAGAACTGACAGATACAGTGTTTGTTGAATTGTAGAAAATTGTTTAGCTCTCATACATATTAGTAATTAAGATGTGTAACTGTACTTTTCAATAGATAAGGGATAGATTATTAATTAAAAATTTTTCAGTTGCTAAGTGAATTGCCAGGCATTATTTGAATCAAAGACTTTAAGCTTTCAAATGAATGGCAGTAACTACAGTACATACAGTAGGAATATAATATTTATAACTAACATTTTAGTTATCTGTAATTGTAAAGGTAGCTGCTTAATTGGTACACTAGTTGTGCATGTATGTCATCATCTGGCTTTCCAACTCTCCTTATTCAATTTTTCTGAGACATAGTCTTTGATAGTGTTTTTGGCTAACAAAACATTTTATGTTACCAACATAGTGGTATTCTGCTTCTTTCTGTTTTTTTCAGGCAGCAAGGAACTGTTTGGTAAATGATTTGATGGTCGTAAAAGTGTCTGATTTTGGAATGGCAAGGTAAGAGTTGTTTCTAAAAAATGACTTTGCATTTAAAAATCTGTATAGATACTCTATCCCATACAATCTGTACAATATCTATTCAGTGCTCAACAGTTATGTGCTTAAGTAAGAGCTCTGTATTTTTTCTTTAAAATAAATATCTTGTCTTTTTTTCTGAGCATTTCAAGAAAATTAGTCCTCAGAAGGCGGAGTTAGTTAATGTTTGTGAATTAAAAAAAGACAATCAATATGCAAACTAACAAAGGTAAATGCAAAGGGTATGTATAAAATAATCTAAGAATTTATTATTTCTTTATTATTATATGATTTAAATGAAGAGCAGCATGGTGGAACAATGTTTAGCATTACTGCCATGCAGCACTGAGGCTCTGGGTTCAATTTCTGGGTTGCTATCTTGTGGAGTTTGTATGCTCTCTCCATGTTTGTTACCTGAGTGCTCAAGTTTCCTTTAAAGACCTATTGATAGGTTAAATGGCTTCTGGGAAAACTAGCCCTGGCGTGAGTGTGTGTATTTGTCTCTGTGTGCCCTGCGATGGACTGGTGTCCTGTCCAAGGTGTATCCTGCCTTGCGCCCTTTGCTTGATGGGTAAGGCCCTGGGTCCCTTGTGAACCTGTATTGGATAAAGCAGCTTAAAATGGATGGATTTAAATGAATGTAAGATGTTTAAAACAGGGAACTTGTATATGCAACTGAAAGAAAAAGCAAGGCTCACCCAGAAATGTATCCAACAATTACCTGTGTGTAATCAAGAGTACTGAATTATTCATGAACTGTTCTGATACTAAAACGATCTCATAGTCTTTGGTGAATTATGTAATTCTGCTTAAACAAATTATAAAATATTAGCCTCAACTTAATAAATATGCTATAGTAATATGCTATAAAATATGCTACATTAAAACCACAATGCAAAGCATGGAGACTCTGATGTTGAAAGAAGAGAGATCCCTTCCGGTTACAATACGAGACAGCCCTATCACTGCTGTAGAGATGTAAGTAAATACGAACACAGTTAAATCACTGGATCAAAATGCATGATTATGATTAGTATGAAAGTCAGTTGTATTCGTAGTGATATATGCCTTTACATTTATAATCCATCCATCCATGTTCAAGCTCCTTCATCCAGTACAGGATCGTGGAAGAACCGGAGCTTATCCCAACACACAACAGGCACAATGCAGGATACACCCTACAGGGCAGGCAGGCAGACACAAACACAGACATACACACACTCTCACCACTGCCAATTTTACAGAAGACAATTAACTACCAGTATGTCTTGAAACTGAGGAAACCAGAGCACCTGGAGGAAACCCATATGAACACAGGGTGAACATATTTCACGCAGATAGCACCCCAGGTCTGGAAATGAACCCAGAGCCCCAGGGCCACAAGGCAGCAATGCTAACCATTGTACCACCATGCCATCATTGTGGAGCTCTATATATAAATAATTAATGCCCTACATGCTAGGAGATGCTCTATCGTATCTTGTTAGATTTCATGTCATGTGTCAATATACTAATTCATCAACCTTATTGCTTCTGGAGTTTTAATTATTTACTATATATATCCTGATTTTAATGCTTTCTTATGTGATTATTACAAACGTAGCCATTATAAATTGCATGGCTTTTTTGTAACATGTCTTTGGTGATCATTCAAAATATACAGGTTTCAATACATATGTACTACACTATTTTATTATGTCATGCTGTTCTATGTTGGAACCCAGTGATTGGACTGAATTTCTTAAGCAAATTATTTCTTCTCTGTGCATATATCAATAATAAATTAAGCTGGAGGTGTTGTAATAAGGTTGCACACTGCATTTATCTTGTGACATTTTAAAATGTCACAAATTTAAGGCAATGTGTAACTTCACACTGAAACTTCAGCAGTTCAGCCTCAAAATTCAAACTTGTTTTCAAACAAAAACAAGTAAAGTTTTAGTAGACTTTAGTAGAAAGTTTTATTTTCTCAGGTATGTCCTAGATGACCAGTACACCAGCTCCTCTGGTGCAAAATTTCCTGTTAAATGGTCTCCTCCTGAAGTCTTCAATTTCTGCAAATACAGCAGCAAGTCAGATGTCTGGTCATTTGGTATGTGTTATTATTGATCTATAAGTACTCTATATGTACATCTTTTTATTAAAATGTTGCACTGTTAATTCCTTATTTAATTCCTTTATTTGATAATGATTTGATGGGTCTTTTAAAGACAGTACAGTCAACAGGTATTTTATAGTGTGGCAACATATCTGCTGTTCTTAAAGTTTTACCTATAAGAAATATTTCCAAGCAATTTTATCATTGCTTCCATGAGTGTTAGTTCTATAGATTCAGGTTTCAGTGGTCTTGTGCAGTCATATTCTGAACTTTTTTAGAAATGTGACTCAAGAGCTTATAAAAAAGGGGCTTCCAGCACAAGGCTATGACTCCGCTCTGACGCAAATCATGAAGCAAAGCCGCTATAATCTTCCAAGTTGTCTACAAGACAACTATCTATGAGAAATAGGTGATATTCTTGGAAATGGTCCATTCTGCAAGGCACTTGACCTGAGATGCATAAACTCATGGTCCCAAGTTTTCTGGAACTGACTTTCAGATCTCAAGAAGTGGGAAAGTACATTGAATCGTAAATCTATTGAAAGATAGGTACTGTATATGGTATGTTAATAAAAATCTTTAAGATATCTTGCAAATACTTGTGGAACTCTTTTAGGTTTAAACACTAAATAGAGTCTTGGAGAAAGTTTTCTAAAATTAAGAAAATTCATCTCACATATCATACCTAAAGTAGTAAGTTGCATTCTAGAATATCTTGCACAAAATAATTTTCTAAAGGTTGGTAATGCATTTTATTGAATACAATATTGCATTTATATGTTGTACATAACATGTTACATGTTAAATTTACTGTAACTGATTGGTATAAAAGATAAGATCACTTTATTAGCCTGCATCAGGAATTTGACAGATTAGTCTTGGCACTAGACCATTTCCATATGTATGCCTTTTGAGTTTGGTATAACATTATAACAAAGATTTAAATTGCACAAGTTTGTTGAGCATAATTGACTTGGAAAGAAAGTATTGTTTTGTACCTTATATACTCTGTGCATGAGGCTGTCTACACTAGAAAACGTTTCTATGCAGAGTGCAGTTTTGAGCTCTACAGTATTTTTCTGAGTCTATTGCTTCAAATCTTGCCTAGGCTATGCCATTAGCCAGCTGTCTCTGATCACCCACAAAGCAGTGCACAGTAGGTGAAGTATTGCTAGTGTTCAGGTTAGTCAAACTGATGTCCACTAACTTGCCTATAATTGCAGCTCTCCTGTTTCCCTTGAGCTTAATATCTCACCAGCTCCCATATTCTGTCTAGTACTTCAGCTCTGCTGCTGGTGCTGTCCTCACACAGCCTATTAAAAGTGTATTCTGACATTGCTACTTGGGAGAACGTGCTTATTGACTTATCTCTTCTAAAGTCATATGAGGGCTGTATCTGTGAATTGAAAGTACAGGGAACAATTTACAAGGCTAGAAAAAAAAGTGTAATTGGACTTTCTAAACTAGAAAAATGAATCACATTTTGATTATTAAGAAGTTAGTATTTTTGCTATGCAAAGAATGTAATCAAATGACTTATGCCTTGGGTATTGTTTTTCCTACTAACCATGTTTTCCCAGGGTTAAACTGCAGTCATTTAAGCACCGTCATAGACAAGAGTTTTGTAACCAATGAAAACATTTCCATCACAACCAATCCCTATTTTTATGAAATAATAAACTAGTTTACCAAAGTTGGGGATATTATAAATAGCAATAACCTTTTTATAGCTTGAGCTTTAATTTGTTAGTATATCTGAAGTGATAAGAATTCATGATTACAAATCCCATCAGATAATCCCATCAGATAATCACATTACTAAAATGTTATGTTAACAGATAACATTTGTTTGCATTTTTTATGTTTAGGTGTTCTGATGTGGGAAGTGTTTACAGAAGGTAAAATGCCCTTTGAAAACAATGCAAACCATGAAGTGGTGACAATGGTCAGCCAGGGTCATAGACTTTATCGACCGAAAAAAGCCCCACCCAATATGTATGAGATCATGCAGTTGTGCTGGCATGAGGTAAGTGTTTTATTACTAGCCACAGTATATAAAAACTAAAAGGAGAGGGCACTAGACCTGAACCTTTTAATGGAAGACGTCTAGAGAACCAGCACTTCAAAAAAGATGTTGTATAATTAAACTTTTTTTTTTACAATGGACATACAGTATTGAGTAGGACAGCATTTCTGACTTTTTCTTGTTTTTTGCCAGATATTTCCCTTTCTATGACAAGGGATCCACTCTTCACTTTTCACAAGATCTTTGAGCACAGTGGTGTCACATACGGATAATGAATTGAATTTACTGCTTTAGGGTAGTGCTTACTTTCACCTGACATTTAAGGATTTTGGCAAGGAGTACAGTTCTATATTCAGATTCAGTATAGATGAACACTGCAGTCTTGCAATCGATTTGTACTAATCCTGTCCTATGAATTAAAATGCATACATGTTTTAATTCCCCCTCCCCTGTTTTCAAATTAAATATTCCCTGTGAAAAGAAAGTCCCATTGAGATTTTTTAGCCTTTATATTTTTGTAAAATGGAAGCAGCGTGAAAGGCACTATGAAAGTGTTTGCTGTTGTTATACAACATCCCTGATCCACCAATGAATGGAGAGTAAATACGGGATCTACCATCTTAACCTCCCTTCTCTCACGTTTCTGTTTTAGAAACCTGAAGAAAGGCCTACATTTTCTCAGATTGCAGTTCTGATCAAGGAAGTTGCTGAAGGAGATAGTTCATGATCTTCACTCTGGACTTCATATTCTATCAGCTTGGACCTTTTATGCATATCTGTTCATGCATAACACATTCCTGTTTCGCAAATGTTGCACAACCTGTGGAGGCTTGGAAGGAAATCTGTAGAAAGAAAGACTGGTTATATTAGCAGAATTTTGCAGCCTAATACTGTTATAATTGAAAAACTGATGTAATGTATATTCATATGTTTACCCTAAGGAATATACACACACTTAGGAATGATTGTTTGTCACGTTTTAAAAATCTCCACAAAGAAAGACATCAAATTTAGGAAGTAATAAACTGTTTCACACTATGTCCAGTCACCAGACATGAAGTACAGTACATACAGTACAGTATAGTGAGCATGTCTGTGATCATTACAACAAAAACAGTCCATTCAACAAACTTTCTCAGGATTATGAATACGAAAAATCAGATTAATAAAAACTGATTTTACAGATATGAACTATTCCAGTTAGAGCTTCTTCCTAGATGACAAACTGGACCCCCATCTCAGTCCATACTCATTTTTGCCCCCTTTTGACCCTGCTTTGAGTAAACCTGTCAGTATGTGATGAGGTTGCTGAGAGACAACTCTGAGGGAATTCGGAGGGGAAGAGTAAACTTGAATCTCGGCTACACAGTAGAGCAAAGCCAAAAACACATTCTAATTCGCAGGATTGTAGATACAAGCTTTCCACAGCTTTTATTAAACTTTTCCCTCAGATACGTCATGTCAGGTATCTTCAAACAGCATGCCACCCATGTGCACATCATAGTAACTCACCCAGCAATTTTAAAAATAGAATTTAAAAAAATTCTGGGTCCTGAGTCCCATGGAGTAGGTAAAAAATAACTAATAAATTAATTATAAATTAACAAACATAACAAGGAATTGGAATTTGACACAGCTTGAGGCCTAATCTACAGGATACAATGTCATACTGCTGCGTGGCATTAACATTTGCTGCTAAAGCACATGAAAAATAAATGTTAAAGTTTTAACTTACAAGCCTACATTGTAAGTCATAATATGTAGGGAGGATGCTGTTATGTATCGTTTGTTGGATGTTTTTTTATTAATATAAAATTAATAAGGTGCACTCCCCTACTCAGATTAAAGGGGATAAAATGATTAGTGCACATTGAAACTCATTGCTAATTTCAGTTTAATAAAATATTGTTAATTTAGATCTGTTTTGAAACTGTTCTTTTTGAAAATCATGATTTTGCATTTATTTATTGCTGTTTTGCTTTAGTCCATAACTTGTTTTAACACTAGAATGTTTAAATGCAGTTTTTAAAAATAAGAATACTGAATACCTCTACCGTTGTCTACAGCCTGTTTCCTTCTGTGTGATTTATTCTCCTTGTGCCATGGAACATACCAACCACTGGGACAGCAGATAATGGTCTCAGAATAAGACATTTTAATCTGTTAGAAATAAATGAAATGCCAAGTATATTTTTCACACGTAAAAGAAGCTGTGGGTTACTGAGAAACTGAAAAGAGAACCTGAAAGAATGTGATCTGAGAAAAATCTGTTTTCAGATCAAAACCTGACCTTTCATGAAGTGTTTTGGTCAAATGCAGGGATGCATGACATATAACAGTAAGTGTGCCAGTAGGGCTTTCTGCCTGTGGATACGTATGACTTTGCACATTGCACAATGTCTTCTAAAGATGTGTCTGTAGCAAACATGGTATGTCCCTAAAATCTAGGGAATTAACAAAATATTATGAGTAAAATGAGCCTTACTACACACACATACAAACTGAAGATTGTATTAATATCTCCCAGAAAGTAGAACTAAGGGAAGTGCTTACCTTCCTGGCCTTTTAGTTTGCCTTTTAAGGGCATGTCTTCCTAGTCCTGGTCATTATGCCCCCTGTAGTTGCTGTTTCGTGTAATAGCTGTGCTCCTAATTCGTTTGGAGTCTTCACAAAACTGAAAAGTATGCTTAGTTTTACCTTTTTTAAATGTTTTTTTTTGCACATTGTAAAGGAGCACTGAACACAAACTTATCAAACTTAACATATTAAGATAAGATCAATTTATTGGCCCTTTACAATTTCTTGCATTAGGAATTCGTCTTTTTGCATACCCCAGCTTGCTCTCCATGAGAGACAGACACACAGACAGGGAGAGAAGCTGGGGGTCAGAGCACAGGGTCAGCCATTTATACGGCGCCCCTGGAGCAGTTGGGGTTAAGGGCCTTGCTCAGGGGCCCAACGGAGTAGGATTCCTCTGCCGGCCACGGGATTTGAACTGGCAACCTTCTGGCCACAGGCACAGATCCTTAGCCACAGAGCCAGTCCTACCCACTTTGGGCCATTTGATTGCTTTGTCGTCTATTGAGGCTCAGTTTTGAAAGCTATGACAGAAGTGTCCTATTGCTTTTGGAACTTTCGAACACCAGCTTAGCATGGAGTGTCTCACTAATAATTTCCACACAGGTTTGTATTGGTGGCTCCAGTGGTATAACAGTGTTTGCTTCAAAGTAGCTTTCCAGTAGGCAGAGCCTTGAAGCTTCTTTTCTAATTATAACAGCTGCAGTTATTTCAAAAGTGTTGACATTGAGGCTCCGTAACAGCAAAAATGGGCTCGCGGAAATCTGCAGCAAAGTTCACCAACGAGATAATTTCATATTAATCTTATCCATCCGTTTTCTAAGCCCTTCGTCCAGTTCAGGATCGCAAAAGAGCTGGAGCCTATCTTGGGAAGCAAAATGCACAAAATGGAAAATACACCCTGGACAGGACACCAGTCCATCACAGGGCACACCCAGTCACAATTTTCACAGAAGCCAATTAACCTACCAGTAGAGTATGTCTTTGGTGTGTGGGAGAAAGCCCACACAAACACAGGGAGAACATACAAACTCCACACATATTGAACCCCAGGTCCAGAATTGAACCCAGGGGCTGAGGGCTGCAAGGCAGTAATGCTAACCACTGCACCTGCATCATGTCACTCTTTGATCTTGCCAGTTTTGATACAAACAAATTATCATGACTCTTGAAATTCAAGCAGAAAGCGAAAGTATGAATACTGTGGATAACCATTAAATAGACTACGTGTCAACTAGACTACATGTCCATCACTATATTCAAACATATTTCCAAAAGTTTACAAATCACTTAATCATATAAAGATGGTTATTGAAGATACAGTACAAAACTGTATTTTTGTATAAAAAATATGCCAGTTAAAATAATTATACAACGTATTTTACAACTAACATCCAATCTATAGAAATTTAATTGCCACATTGCTTCACTAAAGTATTTATACTTCTACTTTAGGACTTTAGTTGGTACATTCAGTGAATACACAAATAATGCATTTTTTCAGTTAGCAACCCTTCCATAACAACATTCTTGTCAAAATGCCTTACTATACTGCATAATATCATAACAATAGGACTACCATATTTATGAAAGTTATTACAACTGCATACACCTCTGGTTAGCTCTTAGTTAGCTTTTGCATTCCATTTTGTGCAGGACCATACATTTATTTAAGATATGAAAAGCATAATTCTAGCTAACTCTTAGATAATCTATTTTATTTTGTTGACCAAAATGCTAAATATGCTGCCTCTAAATTTTTTTTTGCTTACATCGATAAAACAAAGGTTGACTGTGTGTGTGTGTAATGTGGTCTTCTTGTGTGTCCACTGTACTTTTTAAACTCTGGAGAGAGAATTGCTTTCGTTAGAGCCAGTGACTAGGAAACTATTCACTCATAGACACAGGTAACTTTCATTCATTTTCTGTTGTTTTTAAGATCGCTTTTACTACGTCTATTAATACAATTTTTTCCATTGAACCTTCCCGCATATGATAACTAAGCCTTTGAAGCTCTAACTGACATTATCTTTACACTGACACTTACAGAGCTTCCTGTTTGAGGGTTTCCAAAGAATTGTACAAACCCGTGAGCTAGAAATTATTGAAGGTACATGTAAGAGAGTGAAACTTTTTAGATAATTAATAAATGATCAGATTATGTAATTTGTGTCAGTTTATATTTTACACATCTTTATTTGAAGTGTACTTTCACATTTATTTCATAAATGTAGTTTTATAATTAGCCTACATGATCCTCATTTACTGTACAGTATATTATTTGGTTTTTCTTATTTTTCAGCAAAATACTGATTTGAATACGCTTTCTTATCAACTTAAAAAACAGTATTTCTCATGCGACAACTTACAGTGCATATAGTACAATCCCTGATGCAATGTAGCTATAAAATTACTGAAATGTCAGTTGTTAATTCAATGATAGCTTGCATATCTTGCGCAAGACAAAGGGAATTTTTTCAAAATAAAACCATGATCCTAAAATAACCAATGAAATGGTTGACTTGCCACTATCAATGTGAACGTGGCTTTTGAAAAATACATTCATTTCTCTTGCACAAAGCTTTTCACCAGTCTTGGGTTATTTGTACAAATACGGGTATGATAGATGATTAATTTTAACTCTGAAATTGAAACTGGAAACATTGTTTGAATATACAGTATGCAGTAAATAAGGTAAAAAACAATTGGTGGTGTGTTTCAGATTGTGCCCTGTGTTTACAGTATGCATTCTGGGTTCCTGCCACCTTGAGAAATAAAAAGATGATGGGTGGGTGGAATAAGGCCACAGTACACATTGTACAATCTTTCAGACCTGTTGAGATAAATGTTTGCTAAAACAATTACACATTGAATCTGGCATAATAAAAATCAGTGTTGCTTTTGCTGACTCCAAGACATAGTTGTTTGCTGTGGTCAAACATTTTTAAATTCTCTGATGGGCCGGTGGTTCTTTGATGAACCTGCAAAGAAACACTAAGTGCCAGGTCTCAGCTGAGGGAAGGGTGGTGCAGTCATCCCCACCTGCAACCTGGAGGAGATGCTCCATTGCTGAACCCAGACCTCAGACAGTCCATAGAGTTTTCAGTAGGCTGCCCATTAACAAAAAGGATGGCTTCTTTTCTTTTTGTGTAGACTGCTGGGACCTTAATTAGGTGACCAGGAATGATCCCTACCCTAAGATGGATGAGACCTTTGTCCACACTCTATCATCATAGAATCAAAGTGGTTCAGATCCCCGGACCTCAGGAGTAGCTATTGAAAGGTAGAGCTGGCACCAGAGGACAGCTGTCCCCTAGCGGAGGTGGCTGGGGCAGTTCATGACCACCTTTATGTTACTTTTAAGCAGCTGACAGACAGAGAGCTAGCAAAGATACCATTGTCGGCATGTCTGGTCCACCATGACGACCTCCAGAACAACAATGAAACAGTGAAACAACGAAAGTATAAACTATGGCTGTGCTGTAATTGTCTCCTCTTGTTTGTAACCCTTATTAGGATCTCATGCTCTCTTGGAGCATGTGTCACACTTCAATGCAGTCCTGGCTAGCCTAGCTATTTCACTATTTCACAAAGTGGCTGGAAGCTTATACACTGCTAGTTCATGTTGGCAGACAGACTTGAGTCCTAGTGAACATTTGTGGGATATAATGGGACAGTTTTACAATCTATGGCTCAGAGACAAGTGAACAGATTCAACCAGAAGATAGGGAAAAATCCCACAAGACAGTAGGTGCAGCATAGTGCATATCATGTCACACATGTACTGTACATCTAATACAGCTCCCAGTAGTGGCCGGGCACACTACCAGTCTGTGACTTTGTTATAATACATTAAATTTGCCTACATATGATGTGTAGAGGGTGGTATGATGGACTGATTGCACAGTGGTTAGCATTGCTCTCAATGATAGAGCCCTGGGTTTCATTTCTTGAGTGCTATCTTCATGGAGTTTATATGTTCTCCCCGTGTTCAAATGGGTTTCTTTTGGGTGCTCCAGTTTCCTCTTACAGTCCAAATATGTACAGTACTGGTAGATAAATTGGCTTCTGGAAAAACTGGCCCTGGTTTGTATACGGTATTTTTGTCTTTGTGGATGAGGAAAAGATTGCTACAGGAAATAATCTGATTTGTTTAAATGAACTTTCAAATATTTGTTGTTTTTTTTGCAAAGTTAAAACAATAGTAGATAAGAACATTCAGACCATGACACGGAACATGTAATAGCTAGATGAAGGACTGTTAATAATTATTATATATGTTTGATTTAATGGTGACCTTTAAACAAGTAAGCCCTTTTGTGGTGTGATTCAATAATGTTTTTTGACCATTCTTTAAAAAAAAAGATTAGACCAAATTCTTGCTTTGGCAACTAAATTCAACCCTCATCCTATTAAATTCTATGATCTAAATTTAAACGGGTGAAACAGTTTATTGTAGCTGAAAGAACAAATGGTTAACAAAATTTCTGTTTGTATTAATGGTGGATATTATGAAGAGAATATATTCTAATGAATAATATTGTTTCCAATGCTCATTTGCTGTGTTTAATCTATTTGAGTATATAAGAAAGAATAAACTATCAAATTTTTCTATTTTTAAATATCTGTACTTGATTATATTTTTTCCTTCCTATGGGTCAATTTATGATTATGCAGATCACCTAACATTTTGATCTTCAACTTATATAATATGTACACTTTAAATGTGTAGGGCCAAGGCCTATTATTTCACTTAGAATTAAGTGTTATTAAAGATTTGTGCAATGATTTGATAATGATCTCAGCCACAGAATGACCTAGAGTGTGGGAAAGTAAGGGAGATGTCTTCTGGATAGGGATCTTTCCCAGGACAGTGACACCAATGAGTGATCTGCAGGATGGGCACCAAAACCAAAACTGATTCCAACTTGTGACATTACCCAGTTGACCACTTGCTTCTAATCTCTCCAACTAAGCTGGCTATCAGACTTTTACTACCACGTGACTGCCAGCAGTCTAAGTCAGGATGTTTCTCCTAGACGCCAGGCAGAGAGAGTAAATCAGTATAATACAGAATTCTGTACAAGATTTTCTTACAGCTATGGTAGGTGACTACGGAAGTTTCTCTAACAATCCAGATAAAATGTGTAACACCTGGCAGTCTTACCATCCCCAGCCTCAAAGCAAAGAGGATGTTTGCTGTAATGTGGTGAGGTCCAGATTCATTGATCAAGACAATTATGAAGTTTGCCTTGGTTTACCTTAGCTAATTAAATGATTATGTGTCATTCAACTGCCCAGAAATACACCATATGCTGTAAGAAAAAAAGGACATACAACACCACAAGTGAGAGATCCAAGATGAGTGTTTCACAGCAAGACCAGATTGAAGCTAAGTACTTAAACCTTGTTTACTTGGAACTTGGATATCTCTTGAAGAATACCTTGGTTAAAACAACCTTTCCTGCGTGGTTGGTGCATTTGTAGGATAGGGAGATTGACTCCTATTTATTTAGTGGCATATGTTTTTTTCAGAGAGAAAGATTTAATCGTAGGTTATACTGAATTTATTTAAGACATTATTTAAGAGTTGAACACTCGGTAGCAGTCTGGGTTTTTTCTGGATGGTTAGAACATTAGGCTTCTAGGATGCCTTCTTTGTAAATTTGAACTTGTGTGTTGTATGTTTATGTTGTGTGTTTTTTAGTAGGCATGGTCATTTTAAATAAATATTTCTTTAACCAAGTATGCCTTAATTTTTATTAATTTCACCAAAACTGTGCCAGAGAACGAAGAATTCACATGTCTATGGCTATACCAACCACTTGGGGATACTCTTGGAAAAATCATCTACAAGTAAGGGATTATGATTATTTAATTTTACTTATTGTTCCTGATTTTATCCATTTTTGTAACACCCCACCCCCATTTGTAACATAACAACAGTCTTTCATAACTTTCTTAAAAGAAGAAATCTTGTGTTCGTGAACTCACTGTTATTTTCGCCCAATCAACTAAATCAGACAGTTGGACTCATTCTTTTTGTCGACCTTCAGAAAATCCGAACAAAACTATAGCTGGAACAAACTGGCTTCACTTTTGTCTACCTTGCATCCAGATCCCAAGAAGAAAAACTGTGCACAGATATTTTCTTAAGACCAAAGATGCTATTCAGGAAGCACTGCTAGAGATGCCTGGTACATGCAACAGATGAGACTGGAGTTAGATTATACAGTAGGTGTTGAATTTTGCAAAGGTTTGATAAAAAAATACTTCATAATTGTTTTTTCCAGATCATTTCTGTTTTACTTTTTAAATAAATACCAGTTCCTATAATATGTGTCTTAGGACTTTGCAGGTTCACTCTCACTTTCTATAAAGTGGATAATTTAAAACAATTTAAATTCAAGCTATATACAAGATTGCTGAAACATACAGTAGTTATATCCTTACAAATCCATTTGTGGACGCCAATCAGTGGTTGAGAGTCCTTGCTGCAGTTTTGCATCGATTATTAAAGATAAGAGTTTGCTCACCTTATCTTACTCTTGCTCACAAAATTGTACTTGTCCTTGTATTTACTCTTGTACTGTATCTTTGTTTGCTACAAAAGTTATAAACCACTTCTTTGAGAAATTTTGATTCATACTCCGATTTCTCAGTTACCCATGTGAAAATCACGTTGGAACTTTTTCTAAAGAAAAAAATACTGAAGCTCTTAAAAAGTAGAAAGTAGATTTGACATTAAAGGCATTTAAGTATAAGCATAATTGAAAAACATACTTTTATTAACAATTTCATTAATCATGGTCATATCATGCAGTCACTCTTAAATAATGATTTGTTTAAAATACGTACAGAACAATTATTACTCCAAATTCTAAAACAAAACAATACTGCAAAAACAAGTGCATCACACTTGTTTGGACTGATGTCAACAGTCCAGCAGCACACACTTCTAACAGAAGTGCCAATTGGTTTAAACTTAAATGTATTTAAAGTTTTACTTCATGATTGATAAAGTTATTTTGCTCATTTCTCATGTAAATGAAAAATAAGCCTATTTTTAAGTCTCCTTACTTTCCTTCTACTAAGAGGTGTACTTGATTATGCAGTCTTGTGGTTAACATCACGTCACCTCTTCCTTTCCGCACTTTGAGTAGCATTCAATTCTCCCCGAGTCACCCATAGACATGTCATTGAACCCTTCAACATTTTGAAAAACAGAATGTAACTGATGGATGAAGACTAGACTGGACCATTCGCATGAAACAGCAATGATCCTTTCAAGTAAGTGAGTTATTTGTTCATTAAGAGGGGGAGACAATAAATTAAATCTGAAAATCAAGCAAAGACCGAGGGCTAATACTTAACACGTCACCTTAAGAACAGAATAAACAGTAGCACTGCGGAACAAATAATGTCTAATAACGTTGAATACCAATAGCATGTGCCGGTTCTCTTAATGCAACGCAAAATATATAGATCACAAGAGTGTTTTAAAGTTTTTTCATAGCTAATCTGTCAAAAAAATACATAGAAATACCACTTTTCAAGTCGCAGATATGGCATGTCATTCACAAAGACAGGACAACCCCCAGAGTCAAGTGCATATAGCAGTATGGAATGAGTAGCGGTTATAATTCCACACCGTAAAGTTAAACAAAGAAAGCACAACTGTTATTAATACTTTTTCAGCTCAGAATTAGCCTCTACCCATTCCTTTGTAGCCCGCACACTGACAGAGCTCCCCATTAGAATCTCTTCACATGCAGAAACATGTCCAGAAAATTGTACGATTTAGAAAGAATGATTAAGCAGAGTCTGATTTTAAGTGAGGAAGATTGCGTTCCAAATTTTGACATTCTAAAGTTTTCCTTGTATTCAGTTTTTAAAGATTAGCATCAATTAACTGTGCTTTAGCATTGGATTGATATTAAGTTAATTTATTAATTTATCATTACTTCACTTAACTGATGTGATGAGCAGAACAAACATGTTATTGAAGTGAAAGAGTTAAGGTTTCTAAAAGCAAGGCATTTGTATGATCTTTGCTATATGAAATGTGTCAGGCAAAATAAGAAACATGACTATGTTAGCAGTAGCAGTCATGCATATTGAAATGCCTATTGTGTTTGTTTTTACCACAAAAAAGGCATGTAACCAACTGAAGTTAGTGTCAAACAATAGATTTCAGGTAGTGTTTCCTGTTTTTTGTTCCTCTCATATCAAAAGAAAATTGTCTTTAGCAACCATAATACTTATTTGGTGAATTTGATTTGGACAAAAATAAATCACCACAGGACCATTCCAATCTCTGACACAAAGCTGGAAAATAATTCTTTACCTTTAAAAAAGCATTTTGAAGGTCAGTGGAATAAGGAAAAAAAAATCTGTTCTGCAAATCCTCGCCAAGGCTCAACATACAGAAAGGTGATCTTGAGCCAAAGCAATAAAAAAGAAAAACAAACACTCCAGGCAACACTGAATTCATTACTTGAAACATACGGTGGCTCCTGGGCATCTCGTATGATGTTCACAGCATGCTCTGATCTTTAAGTAATTAAAATGTGAACAACATACAGTCAATGTGTACACATTTTGGAAACATTTGTCAATAACAAAACATTTAGTTCTAGAATGTAATAAGAAGTAAGAAGAATAAAATTGACCATTTTAGGAGGAGAGACCCAAGGGATATACTTGCTCATAGACAATATGAGTTGCACCTTTCTGCTGTTCACTTATGAAAGACTGTCTTAATGTTTGATCAAATAGCGCATAAGTATACACAGTGTCAGTAACAACAAGGGAGTCAATATTTTTTATTAAAGCAAATATGAAGCAAACAAAATATTGCTTATTCAATATTTTGAACTATCCATGCCAATCAAATCATAACTTAATTGAAGGATTTCAATCAAAGTTGAATTTGTTATTTTGAGCTTTCCACTTCTTTCATTGGAAGATGTCAGACTGTATAATGTATCCTAACATGACAATATCTTCAGATTCCATCACTAAATATTTAAATCACCACCATATCAACCTTTAACCTGAAATGACCTCAGACAACAGTATGACATTATAGTCTATATAAAAATTTATTTTAAGATTTATAGTTTGAAAACGTTTTGGGGCTTGGGTGGGAATGAGTTTGAAATTATATTCCAACAACAAAGACTCTTCTCATATTCAAAATACTGTATAGTTTCTCTAAGCCAATGCTGATGGTAACACGAGAGTTTTAAATCTTTATTTTTTCAAATCTTTATTCATACTGTATGTTAAACTCCATAAATTACATTTTTTGAAAAGGATATGACACATATTGTGATGGATGTTGTACTGTAAACTGTATTGTATTCATCTGTTCTGAAATATGTTCACAATAATACCACTCTATACACAAGGTTTACAACCTTAATTGCAATAATAAGCAGAAATGTCCTGTTCAAGATATGTTTTTGAGTGTTCTTATGTTTGCTTAGTTTTTCATTATGTTTGTTTGCAGTATTCAGAAATTCTAATCCTTCTATGGCCTTTAAGGATTATAAACTGTTTAATTCTTACCTAAGGACTAACACTTCTGAATCAATTATTAATTTGGTTTATAGGCCTTATAAATTCTTTAACTATAAATTTTAATTCAAATAAAATATGACAGAATACATGGTGAGTTACTATAAGCAAGTCAATGCAGAGCAAAAAACTGCATTTTTTCACCACTAAAACTATTGTGCTAATGTAATGAACACCATCATATTTTATTGTTGTGATAATATGTTTCTCTATTTAAGTTGAACATTGGGATTAAGGTAGTGACATTTATTGGTAGAAATCATCATCTACAGTAGATATATAATTCCTGAGGTGATATGTATGTCTACATCTGTCATCTGAATGTACAGGCTCAGGATTTTCAGTGGTTAGACTTACAGTATATTACTAATTATTTCTTAGGTCCTTGTTGCCAACTAATAGAAAAGCAAATAGCTTTATTGAAGCAGAAGAGTTAAGGATGAAGAATGGAGTACAGCTGCAGTAAAATAGCAAATACTAAGGGCTGAGAATATTCCAACAGAGCTGAGTATATTTAGTATCTTATAGATTTTTGCACTCAGTATTTAAAATGATCTTTTGGGCACATTTCTTTGTCGACACAAAATAAGATGGAGAACATAAACACGCAGTTAGTGAGTGCAGTTTTGTGGTCTGAAACACACATGTAAGCCACAAGTGTGGAAACATTGTCATAAATGACAATTTCACAATGTACAGTGGCCAGTTAACCTGCAACAACATTGCAATTGATCCCTTTGGTGTTTTCTTTTTATTGCGTTTGAGAATTCAGCACCAACAGTCCCACAACAGAGTAGGGCAGGTGGAGAAGTGAAAAACTTCTTGCTTTGTTCAATGAAGGGTGGACAGAAAGGCCAGATTGCACAAGTCTGGAGTAAGCATGGCTTCTTTGCAGCACTGGTGCCCTCAGATAGATTCCTGGGGTGCTATCTGCATGGATTTTTGTATTTTTTGCCCGATCATGTTGGTCTCCGCTGGGTGCTTCAGTTTTCTCCTACAGTCCAAAGACTGGTACAATAGGTTAACTGGCATCTGTAAATTGGCCCTGGCCCTGTGTTTAAATGGCATCCTTTCCAGGGTGTATCCCACTTTGCACTTAATGCTTGCTGGTACTAATACCTCAGCAACTATTTCCTATAGGTTAGTCTGAGGGTTTGGTTCACAGGAGATTATATGATACATTTTTGTCATTAGCAAAGACGATGCAAAGGCTGCAGAAAATCATTGGAAAGCCAGTTTTTTATGCTTTTATTTTCTTTCTTTCTGCTTAACCTCTCATTTCGTTCATGGTTTGACTCACTGTATCATCTGGGCACAGAGCATGGGTCATTCAGGAAGTGTGGGCTTTCTGCTCTTTGTTTCGCACCTAGACTGATGCGAGCAGCTTCCTGTCAAACATAATATTCCATTACATGCGTCGTAGTATAGACGCGCCACTCACAGATGATGAAGCGTAGGTCGTCTTATCCGGGTCAATGCAGCGTCAGTCTATTTATAGGTACTGTATATGAAAACCGTTGATAAAATACAAGTCAAATTCCTACAAAATATGAATTCCTCATTCAGTGTCAGACACTTTGTGTTGAAATATTGACCCGCACAAGCTCTTTCAAGACAAATGTATTTTCATCCTCCACAATTTACTACTAAAAAAGGCTAATCTTCTTTTTAAAGGGATTTTCAATTTTGCAATTGGAGAAAGTACTGCAAATTATGAATCATACAACAGATATTTATTTGAAACCAGAATACAAAACAAAAACGAGAAGTCGAGTGTAATCCGGGGGAATACACTAGGTTTCGAAACATTGGTCTGGAAAATGGTCAGGGCGAATGTGACAACATTTAGTGACGACAGCAATTTCCCAAAGACCTGCGTGACAGGCCTGATAAAGTCCTGGGTTGTAAACCACATGAGATATTTATGACATCTGCAGTATGAAGGCTAAGGCAAGATAAGCAAAGACACTGAGATTTAAAAGGACATAAATGTACATTTGTTGAAAATGTGTTTACTAAAACAGAAGCTGCAATTACAACACATTCATCTCAATTTTAGGTTCTATTTCTCATTGCCAAATTAGCTATCCTGCAAACTTTGAGAATCTCAAAATTCTCAATTTATTATTCTCAAATTCTTGATCATCTAAACATGGATATAGAAATATATAGCATGGGTATATAGCATTGCAAATGAAAACAGGTCATTTACTGATGTATTGTGGCATTGTGTGATAAACTTCGCTTATCATATTTTTTAAACAATATTTACAAAATATTGTTTCTTTAGAGTAGTATTTACAGTAAATATCGTGGAGTAAACAGTCTCTACAATATTTACTGGAGGTGCATGCATTTTTCAACTTTAGGATGAAAATGCTATTAAATCAAATGAAATTAATAATAATTTTAATATTACTGTATGTGGTACATATGAATTTTCAGTGAACCAATTTAATTAATTAAATACACATACTCACTGTATGTCCAAGGCTAGTCCAGTTTTATTTCATACTGTATAGTGCCATTCTGATAATCTCAAAGCTGTTTTCAAAAAAATAATCAAGAGTCAGGTGTACACAAATTATTATAGTAGATTCATCGAAATTCTGTCAGAGTATAACATTGATTTTTATTTTTAATTTTGTAAAATCTGAAATGGGCTGGATGAACATTCCACACACTTAGAGCAACAGAACAGAAAGCACGATTACCGAGTTCGGAGATTTGTGTAGGTGTGAGCAGTTTAATGGTGTAGTCAGGAGTCAAACAGCTCAAGCCCTTAAAGGTGAGCAGCAATATTTTGATTTTTTTTTCGAAATTCACATGGACCCAGATTAAAGCATCTGACGCATTTGGTATAGGACACAAAGCATATGATTTATGAAAAATGTTCAGGTCTGGTTGGTATCTGAGAAGTTGAGGTCTGAACATTACGTACCTTATTGAGAATGTTTGAATACACCAACGAGCACTGCATTGCAATAATCAAACTTTGCCTTCCCCTTCCTTTAAGAAAAAAAAAATTCTCAGTGAAGAGGTGGATCTTTATTACACACAGAAAGGAAATCTGGCAGGTCTCAGATCTGTGGAGGTGTGATCTGGTTTTGATAATCTTTCTTTTTCCACTGAGAAACCGAGAATTTGAATAAAATGTCTTAGTAGAAGCACAAACACCAAATTTAACTCAACGGCAGGGTCTCCTCAACATCTTTGTCGACCTTTATTTTCTTAAAAGCAATGAAGCAAATCAGCAAGGATTTGTGAATTTTGCTTTTCAGGGATACAGCCACCATCCCTTGTCCTGGAAAGACATGGGGTTTGGGGTTTTTCATTCCAGCCAAAGCTCTCAGTTACTCCTTTACGCCGCTCGTTGGCTTTATTAATGCAAACTTCATTCACTGATCCAGGAGGCTGATACAAACTGATAGACTGGGCTTCTGCGGGACTGGCCTATACTGCTACATCAACACAAATAGCTGTTTGCAAAACATACAGACACACATATAAACTAAAAAGAAACAACTGCTGAAACAATAATGAAAGTCATTAATTGAATTTTGGGAGGGATGACTATGACAAGTCCATCTCACACAGTGGCGTCTAATCACCATTGTTACCAAACCAGCTACATAACCTGAGCTCAAACGTCTCCCTTCGCATTTTACTCAAGTATTCCTCCTCCACCCTATCTCCAGCTTGCAGCTACCCCTTGATTCACTCAGTCTGAATGGAGTTCGAGCCTCGTAGTCTTATGGCCAGGAGGATACCCAGTAACCAAGCAGGTTAAGCCAAACCTTTCCCACCAAGTCAGCGCAGCTCATTTCTGGCTGTGAGCTAGATGTCTTAAGAAGTCCAGTCCAGCTTCTACCTCCAGGCAATAAGGCAATAAATAGCCAACCTGCAGCTCCTTTAGCAAATCACCCATAATGGCTACATGGACATACAGTTTTCATTGTATTCATCATACTGCACTATTTAGACATGACATAATGCATATACCATGGACACATAGCAGCTCTATTCATATTGAGTATTGTCTGAGTTTATTTTATTCAATTTCTATTGTACTATTATGTATTATTATGTAACCTTCTTTTGTAACTTTAATTTTGTGATTTTTACTCCCCCGGTGAGCTCGTTGAAAAGATATTTCATTGCCAGCAACTACTGCTGCATGCTTTATTGTTGTGCATTTGATGAATAAACTTTGATTTGATTTGATTTGAAGTGTTCCAAACAATCACAAAGCATTCAATCCTTGGATATCATTGTCCCCAGTGAAGCGTCACGAAGGGAATATAGTTTAAATGTTTCTTACTATACAATAAAAGAACACGCATTATATTAATCTGAAAAAATACATTTTCCACAGTTGTTTTCCAAGTCATTTGGCAGGGCACACACTTTTTGTAGCCGAAATTGGTGGAAAATACTGTAGAGAAACCACTGGGTGCCTTTATTTTTGTGAACTGCTTTGTTTAGGAGAACAATATAAAAATATCACACAAAAGAACCATCGGATGTTCTCTCTAGTCCCTTCCCCTCTTTCCACAAAATCCTCCTTAGGGGTACATGCCTTTCAGAACATAAGAAAAGCAGACAATAAACAAAAATCTCATATTCTTGTTGGTCATAAATTAATACATTTGTACAGGAGAGTTTGAAATAATGTAGAAAATTAATAAATATTGGGATAATCATATCTGCATCATCAAAACTCTAATAGGTAGATAGAATAGAAAAGATCAAATGTTTATAAAATGAATATTTTATAAAGTAATTTCAGATTTTTATTGAAATATCCAAAAACTTGGACTATTTCTCACTTTTGTTGCTTTTGGCTAGGACATTGAAATAATGCTGAATATGGGAATATCAGTAAAACTGTGATGTGTGGTAACACTATGGATGAAAAGCATGTGTCAAAACCTATGGCTAAACAAATTATGTTTGAATGAAATCTGTCTTTAAAAAATGTATTTATAAGCAGCCTAAATATAGTGCCCATATTTTATTTTTAACTGCTCATTTTTGCTTAAAAATCTATTAAAATTATTAAAACAGCAGCTCTTCTTAATGTAATTTTGTAAAATGCAACTTAAATCCTAAATGCAGTACAGTATATAGATTAACATATTTGTTTTAAACATACAGTATACAGTATTGTGTGTTTATATGTGCTTCTGCCCTTTTGCTATAATAAATGATAAAACTTCTTCTACTATTATTCCTATAGAAGAGAGTTATCCTACACCCAACACCTGTAGATATACTAACTCAACTTTCAATTCTTTTAATGGGAAATGCAGAACAATGAACACATTAATCTCTTCTGTGTATCAGTGCACTGTAGAATATCAATTTACAGTTAGAAGAATTATAAAACATCTCATCTTTTGAATAATGTGGACAGATGTTAAATCTGTCACACTAAGAATATACTTTAGGATTACAGGAAACAATGAAATTAAGTGAACCTTTCTTAGAATATGTTTTATTATCTTTCTTTTATAGACCATTCCATTCAGTCAGTCTTCTGTTGTTGCTGTTCAGTGCAAAAAAGGTAAGGAGAACTTTATACAGTTACTGTTGAAAAAAAAAAGCTGGAGAAAAAACCTTGATAGTTTTTAGTAATGAAATATCTCTGTCCAGTAGAGAAATTACAACTCAGATGAGCCTGGAGAACGAAACAAGTATGATGCGGAATCAGTCTCGGTATGAAATTCAGACATATCCTACAACCTCTCACACGGTAAGCATTTCAAAGTTGAAATGAGTTTTTTGGTTGTAATTGTGCTTTTATCTTTCACAGTTGTGTTTTTTGGCAATAAGTGGTCCAATGTACATTATAATATCCAGCATGGATCAAGGTCCACAACCAGTGAAACTAGAGCTATGGCCCCGTGTTAATTATACAGGCTTTCATTTATCCGTTATTATGTTTTTTCAGCCTGTTAACATTTTTCCTATTTATATTTTATCATTTTTTTAAAAACTCCATCAGCAGAAACAAAAATCAAAAACCAGAACTAGACAATTTCCCCTTTTCTCATGCCTCTTCCCTGCCATCTCCACCCACAGCAGAAACCCAGACTTTCAACTGCAACTATGATAGAGATAAAGAATGTTTAAAATATAGAGAAACTAAAACAAGATTTGAGAATTGCTGATTCAGTTTTCTATTTATCATTGTTAAGTTGTGTTATAAAAATGTTAAATTGTAGTAAATGTCTGGTACCTGTATTTTTTTTTAAATGATCTCTGTATCTATTTTGAATTCATACATCAAGTCAAGGTACTCTTTGGTTAATAGGAAAATATTTAAATTTAATTAATATGGTGGTTGCTCTTTAAAGTAACTCTTTCCACCACCTGCACAGTTTGACTTTATAATTCAGTTTATGTGTCTTTTCCCACTCTGTTTTTCCTATTATTCAATAATTTTATGGTACTGTATAAAAAGTACAGCTTTCAGTTCTGCTTTTATAAAATGCATTTTATTAACAAGCTACTGTTCTGAATATACACAGTATCTGAATTACAAAGCTATATCAAGGGTTTCATTAATGTGCATTATGTAAGGTACAGTATGCCCACTCCTTTCACTTTAAAACCAAGCCAAATTTCTGCTAGAAGCACCCTGGAAAAATGTTAGATTCATGTTGAACAATGTAAAGAAAAACAAAGGAATCTGTAAACTGAAAAGAAAAGGTCATGACCAAAATTCAGAGTGTGCAACAGGTTAAATTTTCAAATACAGTCTACATTCTCTGCTAGTCTATTGTTTCTCTTGAAATTTTGACAATATGATTGTGGCTGCTTTCAAAATTCAGAAGAGCATCAACAAAAGTCATCCTTACAGTTTAGATCTTCAAAGGTCAGATGAAACAAATGGAAACTAATAACTTTCATTTAGTATTTGAAATGTATTCTTCTTTATCTGGCAAGACTTTGACGTCAGGGACATATTTACCCAGTTCTAATGTTGAAGTGAGGCTTCAGGAATCCTTTAATAGATACAAACCTTTTTTGTCCAGGCCTAGATTTCACTGCAAGACATACATGTCAAAATACGCAGGGCTTTCAGCATTCTGGTTGAGGTTCATGAAAATTTCTGTAGAGAAAACCACATCATGACTCTAAAAACGTACTGCTTTGGAAGTTGGTCACTTTCTTGACCTCAGCAGAAGTATGCAAGTGCACAAAGCCTTAGAGAACAATTCTGGTGCCTGTTTTGCAAAAGCCACAAAACCTGTGCTGAACTGAACAAGATGTGGTCAGTTTTCTGTAGAGCATTCACACAGCATTGTAATGGCGCCCTCTTAAGTGTGCAGTATTTACAATTTGCAACTCTATAAAGTGTTTTCTACAAGAAAGAGTGGCTTGCACTGGAGCCTATATAGGAAAAGCCATTTATCTGTCATTTCAAGTCTTATTTGTTTTAAGCACAGCAGGGTGCTGGAGAAAGCTGGGTTTGGGGAGGTCACTTCTCTGTGCTAGCTCATGCATGATCAGTCTGTTAACGAGGAACAGAAGTTAAGAGTATCATCTGCAGAGAACAAATGGAAGTGCTCTAAAGTAATGCAATAGAAGTCTATGTGATTGAATAATGGGGTTAATTTATAACTAATTAATGTATTTGTATATTAGGTTTTTGTACTGCTGTTGCATCATGTATTAAATGTTTATATCACACAGTCTGGAAAACAGACAGATAGCTTGAGCTGTGCAAAGAGGTACTGTTTTGTGACAAGTTGGGACAATTGCAAGTCCTCGTTTTTCTTTTCTTTCAGTCACACAGCTCCAAGAGAAAGCCTCCTCCTCCACCCCCCACAGAGGACGGCACAGAGACAGTCAGTGTAATTGCAATGTATGACTTTTTAGCCAAAGAGCAAACTGACTTAACACTAAAGCAAGGCGAAGAGTATACCATCATTCACAAACAGGACCAGCACTGGTGGAAAGCCAGAGACAAACATGGGTGAGGTCAAGTGCAGGTTATCTCCTACCCTTCTGCATTTCAAATTGTGTCTAACATAAGTGGAAATCAAAATGAATTTCAGTTGTATTTAATTTAATGTACTTTTTGGCACTTTCCCTTTTCAAGGAATGAAGGATTCATCCCCAGCAATTATGTTACAGAGAAAAATAATATGCAGGCACATCAGTAAGTAGGTCTAATGAATCTCATTACATTCAAAACAAGGGTGTGCTCTTTCAATCACCACTGAAACATTGGTTCTTTGTTTCTGCGTGCTAGGTGGTACTGTAAAAACTTAACAAGAGCAAAGGCAGAACAACTTCTTCGGTATGAGGTAGGCAAACAGTAACAACATTTAACCATAAGTTTTTCACGGACATATTAGCTAGCATTGTACGGCACCCAAATCAGAAGCTCAAAATAAATGGGGCTGTCAGGTTTTACTATTTATTCCTACCAAAACTACTTGTCTTCAAATATCTCAAACCAAGCAAAAAAAACATCAGGGAAAGTAGCATGAAATTAGATTCATTTTATGCTGCACAGGAAAAAGAAAAATCATCTCACTAACTGGTGTGTTGCTTTGAAAGGTTAATTGCTCTGCACCTGCAGGGAAGCCTGAAAACCTGATTTCCTCTTTTCTAGGCAAAGGAAGGTGCGTTCGTTGTTCGAGACTCAAGTCAGTTGGGTAGCTACACAGTATCTGTTTATACCAAAGCTGTGAGGTAAGAGCCTTATCTTAGTTATTAACCAACCACATAACTCTTAATAGTTTGTAACTCCCCACAAAACAAGCAATAAGATGTAAAATTAGATGTAATTGTCTGAATTTTCTAAAGTTTCAGAATAAAAGGTGGGAAGATGATTATTACATTACACTGCAAAAAATATAATTGTGTCTACCTTCACATAACACTTAAAAACACAAATATTGCCATAAAAGATTTTTCCATTCAAATGAATATGTTTTGTATTCTTTGGAGACCGTTGAATCTTACTTTGTGGGGTGTTCCTCTTGACCAATTTACACTCACCACTGTCTTGCAGAGTTAAATGCTGGCATATTGCTAATTATTATTAGTAATAGTAGTAGTAATGTATAACTTTCAATACATTTCACAGCATAACTCCTTTTCATCCATCCATTTTTTAACCACTTCATCCAATTCAGGGTTACAGGGCAGCTGGTGCCTATTTTGGCAAGCAACAGGCACATGGCAGGATACACCCTGGACACGACACCAGTCCATTGCAGGGCACACAACGACACAAACACAGATACAGACGCACTCACACCAGGGCCAGTATTCCCAGAAGCCAGTTTATCTACCAGTAGGTCTTTGGACTGTGGGTGGAAACCGGAGGAAATGGAAAAAACCCTTGCAAACACGGGGGGGGGGGGGGGGAATACTTATTTCTCATATTCTCCTTCTATTGAAAGCTGAAACTAATTTTCAAAACCAAACGGTGTAGTTAAAGCTTCAAAATCAGAATTTGTAAAGCTTTGAGTTGAAATAGTCAACAGAAGCCACCAATGCATTCCTGGACTAGGTTTGGGAAACGCTGAAAATGATGAAACTGCCACCACAGTTTGTGACAACATTAAAAAATGAGCCATCAACAGTGGGAACTATTATAAGATAACATCCATCCATAAATCGCTTATTCCTCAGTGAGAGCGCAACATCTTGGGAACAGATGGGTGTTAAGCTCTGACTGATATATTTCTTACTTGCTTTTCTTATAAAACTGAGGTGGGAAAAAACTTCAGCCATTGTTACCTGAGAGTGGTAGGGAAACCTTTCACACATTAAATGGAAACTTAAAATGTTTATTGTATGTACAGTAGGTCAGAATCCTGGAGAATGTGATCCTACTGTTTATCCCATTATTCACAACACACTGGTGTCTGCTGTTCCCAAGCTGATGAACTGACAGGGATGAGGTCATAGTTTGGTTTGTGTTCCTAATGCACATGATCATCATATAATTAATTTTCATGTTATTCACAATTCGTTATTGGCATTCTACCTTTTTATTTTTTGCTCTTAAAATGCATAGTTACGTTCTTAATACTGCATGCTTTAATAAAACAAAATATTTTTTTCTTTATAGCTCAAAAGACAGTGCAATAAGGCATTATCAGATTAAGCAGAATTCCTCGGGGCAGTTTTTTCTGGCAGAGAAACACGTTTTCGATTCAATACCCGAAGTAATTCATTATCATCAGCACAATGCAGCAGGTAAATGCGTACACTTTTTAGAGATTTTAATATTACATTTTATTTCCATCTCCGTGGTCCAGCATGAACTATTTTACAATGTCTGGCTAGCCTTCCACAGATTTCACAGTTTGCATTTTAGCATTTGTCCCTATCATTTTGATGACTCCCCAAGAATTGTAAAATGTTATTGCCAATACAGTACAACAGCTGCACAGTAGTTTTAATATTCTATGTTCTAAAATTCTCATTTAATTCCTGGTCCTGAACTTCATTTTTCAAATGAATTCTATAATATGATAACAAACACTTTATTGTCTGGTTTCTCAGCAATTCATTCTGCATCCAAACAACTATGGTTTACACACAGAGGGACTTACAAAAACACACAAACAGTATAAATAAACATTTCCAAATAAAAAATAAATATAACATTATCTAAAAGACATTTACTTATACACACATACAGTACATAGTCATTACACACCACTCTGACAGGAATCCACTTAGATTACCAGAATCTGTAAGTTTACTACCCCACAATCATCATAAAAAATCATTTTTGCACATAATAAGTAATTGCAATTGTCCATGAATCAATAGTCCTTTATTGTGAACTGATTTGTTGATTTAGTTTGATTGAATGTGGGATAGAGGAATTCCTCATTTTTTATATCTACATTGAGGAACTCTAAAAGGTTCATTTGAAGGCATCGGGTGGTACTCTTTGTGCAGAACATGTGATACACAGTGTGCATGAGAACAAACACATGCCCAAGGGGTTTCTGCAAAAGGATGTGCACCACCAGCTAGACTACGTCACTGTCTTCAGTCAGCTAAAAAAATGAGGGCTTGTTGATTTTATCTGTTTTTTTTTCTGCATGTAGTTTTGTATCACTCCGCAATAAATGCAATGAGATGTGTAATATTGCATTTATGTATCATCACAACCACATTTTACACATTTTTTGCATGCACATTTTACTGTATGCAAAAAAAGAATGTCAAGATGACTGATACTAATACTTTGGTTATTATTATATAGTTCTTTAAAGTTAAGATTTTATGTTTTTAATAATACTGACAATTACACTCGTACAAAAATATTTGCTTTGTTCTGGAACAACTGACTCCATACAGGTATGTCATCTATGAAGAATTCGTTTTACAGGAAATAGTGTGGACACTATAGAGAGGGGACAGTGTGGAAACACAGGACGAAATGTAACTAAAGTATACATGATTTGTTTTCCATTAGATTTTACTTAACAGGTGTTAACAGGTGTTCTTTTCATGTGTTTGCTTTAGAAAGATGTGCTGTATAGTTTAAATTTAACGAGACTTTGGACTGTGGGAATAACCTGGAGCACCCAGCAAAATCCCACAGGAACATGGAGAGAACATATTGTACAAACTCTAAATGGATAAAACCTCAGGAACTGAACCCGGTGCCATTGCATTGAGTTAGCAGAGCTAACTACTGCAAATGTTTAACATGATGTGTTGTCTTAATTATATGAAACTAAGCTCTCTGTAACTTTTTAAAAAAGGAATAGCTGGGAAAATCATTTTTTCTGTTGCAGGCCTCATCACAAGACTTCGATATCCAGTTGGGCCCATGGGCAAGTGTGTGCCAGCAACCGCGGGATTCAGCCATGGTGAGTACATGTCATCCTACCAAGAACTGCATTTTTGTAGATGTTACCATTCATCATTGACATTCATTTCAGGAGATTTCTGATCTTTGAAATGTAACAAGAAATGCAGTAAAAACCTTAACACATACTGTACTCTATTTGAAAAGATTTGACCGACAACGATTTCAAAGTTTGTGGATGTAAGAAACAATAAATTCAACCAAAAATGCCTCTGTCCATGTACTTTTTTTGTTCATATAGTTTTCTGTTTGTAGCAAGACACTGTAATTACAAGACAAAACTGGATTGCGCGAATTGTATCTAATAACCACGGAAATATTATATTAAATTGTTGTAGTGTTTTACTTCCGGGCTGGTTATGTCATATCAAGATTATTAGACCACTGAGGGTTCATGATGTTGCTTCATATCAGAAAGCCTAGAGTCGATGAAGCTGACCCCTAAGCTGAGTTATAGTAATAATTATTGCTTAATGTTTTGTGTTTTTGCTGTTGATAATGTTCTTTTGTCAATGGACACAAATGGCAAATTAAATAAATGTAAAATTCAATGTTTGTTTTTTTCAGAAAAATGGGAGATAAACCCCTCAGAGCTATCTTTCATGAAGGAACTAGGGAGTGGGCAATTTGGACTGGTCCGTTTAGGAAAGTGGCGGGCACTTCTTAAAGTGGCCATCAAGACTATCAATGAAGGGTCAATGTCAGAAGAAGATTTCATTGAAGAAGCCAAGGTCATGACGTAAGTTAAAGATATTATCTTGAGAATGAAGGAAGACTTATTTTTATTTTTGCTGTTATATTTTTTTCTTGTTGTCTTGTTTCTTGTTTTATTGACATGTTTTGTCTGATTCCTTTGATTTTGTTTCTCAAATTCAAGTTCAAGTCTATTGTCATTATACTCATACACATGTATATGGTATAACACAATGCTATTTAGCTAGCTCTTAGATGATAAGTAGTACAAAACAAAACAACAATACAATTGTATGATGAAAGACAGAGACAACAGGTAATGTACAAAACAACAAAAGGTAACAGGTAATGTGCAAAACAACATCAGATGTGCAAAAACATGCATCAACAGAATGAAATAAAAGGATAGAAAATTATTAATATGTGGAGTGAGCTTTTTGACATGTAAGGTAGAGGTAGATTTCAATGTGAGGTTCAGATCATAGGTGAGAGGTGAGAGGTGAGAGGTTTCTGGTTATCAGGTTACATAATTTCATTAGGAGCATAATTTCATTGTTTGTACTGCACTCAGTGTGAAGGGATGTGAAATAATGTGTCACTCTGCATTGCTCTTTGATCCACTGCAGCAGAACAATTTGAATCCACCTTCATAACAAGACTGCATATTCTATTCGGAAAACCCGCAATCTTAAGGCATCGACAGAGATGTGAACGAGCATAAGTATCATGGTGTTTTTATTAGTTTAGTTATTCAAATTGTACTACTGTACTTTTTGACACCATAAAGCAGTGTTTAGAAAGTTGGGAAGGGTTATTGACAAAATAAATACAATTTAACAAGCAACATTTATTTCATTTAACAAAATGTAGTATTGAATAACTTTGTGGAAAACATTGTTTCAGCTGTAGGGTGACAATGCATACATTGACTCTGTAACTATACATACAACGCAAAAGTGTGCTTTGTGTTCAAAAACAGTATTCAAGTACTTCCTTCCTCTGAGAAACATACATCAGTGAGTGAGCTGTGATGTTTATCATAGGTATAAAGTGCTTCAGTGTTAACAACAGAGAATAGAGACTAAAAGACCCACCCCATGCTAACACAAGAATACTGGGCCACTAATTTTACACTAATTTTAATGTAGTAGGCCAGACCAGCTACTCACCTTGAAAAATTGAAATGGGCTAAAAATGTTGCCATAGAAATGATATTTTCTTTGTGTTTACCCTCCGTTAGTTCTCTGAAAATCCAGAGGCAATATCCTCACATGAAAGTGCTGCATTGAAGACCCATATATTTTAAGAAAAGTATTACTATGACAGAAAGCAAAACATATTTTTAATCACTCATCGTGTAGGAGTCATGATGCAAATTTGCAGAATGTATCTCTTTATGGTAACCAGTGCCCTACTTACAATTTTCCTCTGACTCTCCACATGCAGTCGCAAAGGGAAAATATGTTGTAGGTGTGATGACAAGTAAAAATCTAAATGGCAAATATCACACTTCACAGAGCAGTCTTCCTGAGGTCACCCCTGCACTGTACCTTCAGGTGACCACTTCCTGTAGAGTGGTCTTCAGCTGTTTCTCACCCCCGTTTCCTTCCAGCTGCTGCAGAAATGCACATTTTGTGCCTCAGGTTGCATTTTCAAGAATCGCTTCAATAATAACCAATGACAAAACATACAGTATATACAAGTAGAAAACAAGGCAATTTTCTTATTGATAAAACAAACTCAACGTTAAATTGGCTAGAGCTGGATTAACCCTGACGAGTTAAAGTCGTGCATCTCCATAGTCATGTAATCACAATTCTTCTTTCAGTTTAGTTATGTTAAGGTTATTTTGCACCTAGAGGAAATCAGACTGTATTGTAGGAGGTAAAGTGAGACATTAAACCCAATGCTCGGCTGCCTTGGATCCATGGAAACCTGGTCATTAAGGATTCGATGGCACTGAATGAAAGAGTAGGGGTGTTAATGTCAGTATCCTGATAAAATACCACTCTGGGCTTGTACAATCCACTCTACCTAAAGTTCCCTTTTATTTTAACTGGTGAGGGAAGCTCTCACTTCTAGATTGATGGGCTAAATAATGAGGCTGTTGGTGCTGTTTGTCACCCAGGTAGGTGCAGCACTTTCATGACTGGCAATGTCTTCTTCTTCTAAGATGTAAAGGGTTTTGAGACTTTTTGAGATGAAAACCACTGTATCAATGCCATGAATTATTATACTTTCCTGCACCTACTGTAGTTTTGAAATACTTCAGGTGTGTTACAGACAACATTCCTGAAGCTAATGGATTTTTTCCTTTGACAGGAAGATGTCCCACCCCAAGCTAGTACAGCTGTATGGAGTATGTTTCAAGGAGAGGCCTATTTGCATAGTGACAGAGTTTTTGGAAAATGGATGCCTGCTTAATTACCTTCGGCAGAGAACTGCCACCTTCCATAAGGATACATTACTGGCTATGTGTCAGGATGTGTGCGAAGGGATGGAGTATCTTGAGAGCCAAAATTTCATCCACAGAGACCTGGTAAGCACTCGTAAGAACAAGAAAGGCTACAGAGGAGAACATTTTAATCCCTCTTTATTCAGCATTTTTAATTGTGTTTCAAAATGACAAGTTAAAGGTAAAACAGACTACAATGTCTTTAAAAGCCTCAGTAACAAATACTTTGTGTCGAAAAACTGAACTCTTAACAAAACTTTTTGCTTTAAGGGCTCACCACAGCTGTGCTCCACATGAGAGTTAATTATGTATTCACTATGAATACATAATAAACATTTCTCAGTGCTCATGGAACATTAGTTAAAATGCAAATGAACAAATTAATATTTACCAGTTCTCTTTTGTTTTCTGAAACAGGCTGCAAGAAACTGTTTAGTCAGTGACAAGCATGTGGTGAAAGTATGTGATTTTGGAATGACAAGGTAGGCTGTTGTTTTCTAAAACCAACAACGATTAGAAAATTACTGACAAGTATTGCCAACAGATTGTCCATTGAATGCAAAAAGAACCGTATTCATGTGCACAGTTAGTGGGTGTCCAACCTTAAGCACTTCAGAAATGAATATAATAATATGTAGAATTTAAACTAGCTGAAAAAAAAGATTGTGCTTTTTAAGTTTTCAGGTAATCAGTGCTAATATTTTTTGGAAATATTTTTTTATTGTGTGTCATTTTTGTGATAGCTAAAATGCTGAAGTGTTCCAACTGGCAGAACACATGCATTTGAGCTGTTCTTTTTGGTTTATCTTGACTAGATCTTTGATAATGAGACATTTCATGATAGATTTAAAATTCACTTTGACAGAGCACATCAATATAGTGTGTTTTGAACATGTGAGAAATAAAAGCTACTAATGATTTATTTCAATATCTAATCTCCAGGTATGTTCTTGACAATCAGTATATTAGCTCTACTGGTTCCAAGTTCCCTGTTAAGTGGTCTCCACCAGAAGTGTTTCATTTCAACAAATACAGCAACAAATCTGATGTATGGTCATTTGGTAAGTCAACTTCCTGATTGTCTGCATTGTTCTCAGCGGGGGTTTATATAAAAAAACCTTTCTCTGAAACCTTGTCGTGCATTAATGGATTTTTCTTGGGTTCCAAAACATGCTATATTTTCCTCAACATTATTATCTTCTGACCTACAGTAACTCACCTGGTGACAAAGAAGATTAAATTATGCATTGCAGTTATGTTTACCAAAGGTAGTTGTGGCACATCACAACAATGGTACATCTGTTCTGTAGTGTTTGGAATCTTTACCTTCTTCCTTTCTGCCCTTAATAATGTAATTTGTAGGCGAAGGGTTGCCTTGTAAAGCACTGTACAAGCTGGCCACTTGAAAAGAAGAAATGAAAAAACACGCAGGACCGTAATTGTCTTAAAATACAGTATAATTACACTGTGTTTCACTCAAGTCAGAGAAATGAGTGAGTAACAAATTCAACCTAATTGCCTCTGCCTTTTCCCCTATTGTTTTTATTATTCCTCAAAAATAACTATATGATTATAATACTGTTTGTACATAAAGGAGAGCCCTGTTCTAGGCATGGCTCCATTGTTGTTATGCTGCACCATTTACTTCACTGTTGTTGTGCAATGGCAATTCAAAAGAACTCTTCCTCTGAAATAGTCACAAAGGATGGCTTCCAATTTATTTTCTTCATGTTTCATAACAGAATGAAAAGAACCATATTTGAGTTATGCCTGTACTTACACTGTAAATGACTGTGGGAGAAGGCCTATATACTGGACAGTATGGACTCAAGTAAACAGTAGCAATAAGCAGAACAGAAAGATTTACAGATTGGATAATGCTTACAAAAATCTAAAAATGTTATATAGTAATTTTAATAACATTGCATAAGGACAAAACATTTTTGTCATAATGAATTTAAGTCCAGAAAACATGAGAGTCACATTTATTCAAAAGTATTCCTTTAAATACATTTAAATAAAAACAAATCTACTGTACAGTAATGTACTCTTTGGATGGCCACAGATCCCTCCAAAGCTATTTAGGTTTGGGTAACTCTGAAGGTTTCCTGTTTCCCTGGGGTATAAATGTAGGTTGATATATTTTTTATAGGTGTACTCATGTGGGAGATTTTCACTGAAGGAAAAACACCTTTTGAAAACAAGCCGAACCCAGTGGTTGTGGAAGAGATCACTCAGGGACAAAGGCTCTACCGACCTCACAAGGCCTCGCTCCCAGTGTATGAACTCATGTACTGCTGCTGGCACGAGGTGATTGGATTTTATGTTATATTAAAATAATCACAACATTTTCCCAGAAAAAAAGAATGCAAACTCACTTTCACTTTAGTGCATATTTTGAGCACAGGATGAGTTAAATCATTGAGGTTACTGTAGCCTATGATGCTTTCTATCTTAAGATTTAATTTGCTCCTTTCTAAACTTTTTTCTCAGTGTTCCGTTTCCACATTAACTCCTGCCGGTCTCACAAAGCCATCTTCAAGAAAAATAAAATTGCTCTCTTTTCTATCGCTTTATTACCTCTTGCTAGATCTGAGGTGAGGCCTTTTATATCTGGAAAAAAAACATCTTTGAGAATGGGTACTGAATTCTCTGAGAATACACCCCAGAGGAGTGAAGCTGTAGGTAGTGTTGTGTTACTTGTGAGGGTGTTAACATTTTCCTAATTCACCTACTTATAACTCAGAAATAACTGTCTACACCAGTGAAAGTGGCCAGTGATCAAATAAAATAGAGATCCACACTTCTTGGGTTAGTGAAATGATTAAAAATGTTCCAAAGATTAGAATACTACAGTATAATTAAATCGGAATCTGATTTACATCATATACTTCTCTATTCCTTAAACAATGAATTGTATAATTGTGAACTGACTAATGATCCATAAAATAATTTTGTTGCCTTTTCAGAAACCTGAAGGTAGACCCCTTTTTTCTGAGTTGCTTCAGGACATTAAGAGAATTGCAGAGATGGAGTAGGATGGGATGTATCATGTATCATCCACACAAGGCATTAATGTGAACTATTATTCATATTCCCCTTCAACTGTGATACTGCTGTGGTGGATCCAAATAGATTGAAAAAAATATCTAAATAACTGATGTATCATACAAGTACAGCAGATTGCTTCAAACTGTGAAAAGGACTTTATTTGACAAAAAAATAGAAACTGCAGGCTTTGTTATATATAGAGAATCCATTTGACAGATATATTTTAATTGTGATGAAAACTAAAAACCTGATGTAATACTGAAGCATAATTGTAACTGCAGGTATATTATTGAATTATAAATGTACCAACAGAATTATGCAAACATATTGCATGTATTACCTGCTGTATATCATAACATTTTGTACATTATTGTAATATTTACTTATATATAAAATATGTCAATTAAGCTGACAAACATACTTTTGCTTACTTCAGGAAATGCAAAAAGGACCAGTTTTTATTTAACTGAAAGAAACATCACATGTAAAAATCAAACAATGTTTGATCCTGAATCATCAAATGATGTAGAAAATTATGTTAATGTATATCAGTTCCACCTTTCTTTATGTAACCTTCCATCGGAACCAGTGTGAGAACTTTGTATTACATATTGTAAAACCTTATTGCATGATGAAGAGGTGATCCCCTACCCCAGAAGATAATATACTCTTTAAAAAGAGGTACATCTTTATCTTGCATTCATAAAGTGGATTTTTGACATCCCAAAACACCTTCCAGAACAATTTCTGTCTGAATTAATGGCAGTCCTGCTCAAATTGTTAGCTTTTTCCTCTGGGTGTTTGATATTACTGTATAGTCATTAAAGCCAGGACAATGCATCCGACAAAGATATTAGTTTGTAGCAAAAGAAAATAGCTGAAAGCTTTAATTACATTTTTTAAAATATGTGTAATTGATTCTCATAGCATAATAAGAGTAATAATTATAATGGATTGGATTACCTCTAAAATCCATATACGACTTTCACACCATTGTTCTATGTGCAATAATTGAATTTGATTTTTGAGATTTTTTAAATATTTATTTTCTTTATTTTCATGCAGCTGTATGCAGTATAGTTTTACAACTTTAAATCTTTATCCCCTAAGGCGGGTCCTTGGAGATGGTGTATGTTTTATAACTTAATTTGAATAATAATAAAATTATCTTGCTCCAATGTGAGTATCATTGTGCTCTGCTGTAATGACCTGACAGCGTTGGCGGATGTAATTGTAACTCCTTTTTTTATGCGCAGCACAACAGAGCAATTGATTGCAAGGCACTGTGGCTGCTGTTCACAAAAAGTACCTCATATTTCTGCTGTCTGCTCGGATTCAGCTCTCCTGTGAAAAAAAATGCAAGTGTGCATTTGCACATTTGTAACATTATCATTTCATGACTAATTTAATGTGGTCAATTTACAATCTCTTCTGCCTGCCTCTTGCTCAAAAGTGCCTATATTGCATAACATATTGTAAAAGTCTGCAACAAATACAGATTTCTTTTCACCAACCTTCCATGGGGTACCAAGGAAGTAAGAGCTTGAAATTAAAATGATATCTGATTTATATTCATAGAAATAAAATACTCACTTCTCTGAAATGAATTAGAGCACAAGAATTAGCCATAACACTTGGGACAATTGACATCCTTTCTATCTCATTAGCATTCTCCCCTTCCTTTTTGGAAAGACTAAAAAACCTAGAAAGGAGTCTGTATTTAAAACTGTACACACACGGAACACAAAAAATTGTGAGTGGGAAGCTATGTCAGTGTGAGAGTTGCAAAGGAAAAAGGAGAGGTGAACTCCAGGCTGAAAATAAGGAAACACTCTTTGTTGGTTCTTAGCTTTGGAGCGTCTTCGGATGTGTAGGGGGGATCATGGAGAAAGCAGGAATAGAAGGCAAAGGATTCTGTCAGGAAGACAAAGGAAATAAAAATGAGAATGGGTAGGTGAAATGAAATGGAACTAAAGAGATGGAAAACTGGACAAGAAATTCTAAAGGGAGTGTGAAGGGCAGTAATCTGTAAATGAATTACAACATTAGAAAGATATTAGCCAGTTGTTGAAGAAGGAGAATGTGCAAATCAAAAGTCTGAAGTTCTCCTGGTATAGGAGTCTTTGAATCTTTGACCTTGGAATGGAAGAAGTGGTTACAAAACGGATAGATGGATTCTTTTCACACAAACTCTGTTGACTGTTTTCTCACAACAAAGAAAAATAATGACATTTCACTTTGGGGGTTTCAAAGGATGCAAAGCTAGTATCTGTAGGTTTAGGACATAACCTTTGGGTTTGTGACTGACTTAGGAGTTTCATTTTTGAAACTGAAAAAGTGGTGCTGAGGCAGACTTAACCAGCATATATAGAAATTCTGTAGACTTTGTACCTTTGAACAAAAAGTTACCTTTTGCTGGCACTTAACTAATTTCATTATTTAATTCTTAACTTCTCTGACAAAAGCATTTGGGCATTCTAGTTATGATTAAAATATTAACTTCAAAAATATGCATATATAATTAGTAATTTGGACTTCGACATCATTGGAAGAGGGTGAACACTTTAGCAGGGCACTGTATATAATCAATATAATACATTTAGAATGAAAGTAAATATAATGGAAGCTTTATAGTCAAGGGCCAATTCAACTGTATTTACAAAATTCTGTCAAGGTCCTAATACATCAAGATCAGAATGATATTCTTGGATTAGTTTTTACCAAACATCATGACTAAAGGATTAAGTCTAATTCATCAAAGCCTTAACTTAATTAATTAGACTGACCTTGCTTCAGCAGATAAGTGCTTTTATGTTTGATATTAAATTGCAATATCTAAAGAATGCCATTAGCAGAGACTAAAACCACATGTGATAAAGTGTGAACATGAAACTGAACTCTCATTAGTGGCTAATTTAACTTACTGCTTGTTCCTCAGATCAAAATCCCTTGAACAGCTGTGCTTACAGTGTTGCTTTGGTTACACTTCAAGGAGGAGGGGAGGCTCAGAAGACAGAAAGAATGAGAAACTAATCAGCAATGAGCCAGTGCATGATCCCTACAGATACTAAAGTAACGTGTTGTATTCATGCTGGCCATTTCACCATTTCCTGTAAAAAAAAGTATTATTTGTTGGTCTTTTTACGTGACCTCAGGAAATAGTTGTACAATGCACCAATCCGTAACATTTTGAAATCATATATTTTAAACCTACCAAAAAAGAAAAAAATCTAGAAAAATCAGAACCAGAATCACCTTTATTTGCCAACTACATTTCATATTCAAGGAATTTACTCTGGTATACTTTATTTGGTGCTGTAAAAACATGCTACATAGACCAAGACAAACAAGACATAGACATCATTAAAAAAGGAAAAGCTTTGGAAATTTGCATGACAAACCATTTAACAAACCTTAGAGGCTAAAATGACTACATCATTTTAGATCTGAACTATAGAAAACTAAGAGAGGACTTGATTTAAGTATTCGAAATCCTCACACTTGGGTATTTAATACCCCAAAAGGAATTGACAAGTTCAACCCTGTAGACTTCTTCAGAATCAACACTGAAACACAGAGGACATGTGTACAGTAGATATTACCGGGAAGTGCATTTAAAATTGAGAACATGAAGTAAATGTTTGCACGATTACCATGTTGTGGCAACATCATAAAAGCATTGCAACGTAGAATAGAAATGTCATAGTGTTGCAAAGTTGTCATGTGTGAAAATCAATTCAATAGTCACAAAACAGTAATGAAAAGAAACTATCCTGTCAATTCTAGTCCCAACAGCCTCCAAGCACTGGGCTACATACAGTAATTATTGTCCCAAACTTGTCTAAACAGTCTTGTAATTAAAATGTGACCCAGGATGACAACACTGCTCCAGCCAAGAATGGAATATCACCGTCAGTCCTATCAGATCTTCCAGCCAATCAAAAGGAATAGTCAGGGAAAATAAATACACATCTATAGCAAGTTGCAGTGTCTGTGATAAAAGAGTTGCTTACCAGTATTCAGAGCAATCTATGAATTACTACAGACATTATGAGAAGAAATTTCTTCACATAAAGTGATTTTGATGTGAATATACCACCATGCCGTGACAGGCCGCCAGCTCACATTTACCTGAGAGGGGCCAGCTGCTGTGAGTTACTGCCATGATAGCCGACAGCTGAGATCCAATTTATGTAAATGGTTGCTCTCTTCAGTTGAAGTGTGAAGACTGAACTGAGGAAGATACATGAGGATTTGCAGTCAAGTCAACAGCAGTGGAGATCTCTGACAGTTAAAGAAGAGAACTGGACAATTGAGAACTCTGATGAGTCAAATACAAGCAGTCCTGTTGAGGAACAGCTGCTGAATTACATTTTTCTCATTACTTTATGCGCCTCAGCACCGGTTGTCTCACAACCCAACATATGTGGTATTTATGTTTCTATCAGCCAGTTAAACATGTACAGTAAATTAATTATACTAATGTCCTGAAGATTTCTTAACTTAAATTACTCCTCACCTTCACATGGATGAATACAACCTATTTAGTGCTAGTGGAGGTGGGGGATCCTGGGTTCTCACTATTTGAATCTTTTATATTTAAAAAATATAGGCTTGTTTCGTTCTGTCATTCAAATTGGATTTAAAATTCTATTTTATAAACTTGTAAAATGTTTAATGTCTATTAGTGCTGATAAATACATTTGTATAATTATTTAGAGTAATTTTGTTTAAAATAATCTTTGATAGACTAGGGCTTTCACTTCAGGACTCCAGGGACAGAGAGAGATGTCGGGTTAATATTATCAGAAGTAATAGTTAGCAATTTTAAATAACCTTTCTCTCTACTCTGTGTGTTATTATATTTAACAGTGCCACTCTCTTGTTTTTTCTCTCTCCTTAGACAACTTTCCCTCTTTCCTTCTCTCTCAGTGCTCATTTTCAAAGGTGGTTCATCTAGCTTTGCGGTCACCATGGAAACGCTAGCAGGGGAAAGCCAGTGCTGGAGTCCAGAGATGCTGAAAGGATTGAAGACAGAGAGAGAGTATCTCACTGGCAGTGCATATTGTATGTACTGTATGTAACTAGCATTTCCTGTTGTGTGCATTACTGTACTAACAGCAAGCATAAGTGAAGAAACTGCCTGTTTTTACCGTATTTTTTTAGTCCCCAGAAATGTAGTTTTACTTAATTTGAGCATGACTGGCACTGTATGTTTGTTTGTGTGTAAATCTTTTTCATTTATATTGTTGGACCAATTTCATAACATGATGACCAACAGTTTGTCCAATATTTTAACATGGGGACTCACTAGTGCCTTGAACAATTTTAACATTGCAAGCTTGCCGTGTTGTCAGTGAGAACTGCATGGTTCTCAGATTCAGACTTTGCGGTGGGCACAGAGCAGCACTTTGGTGTAAAAAAAATAGCAGATGGCCCCGGCAGAACACATTTCTGTACCTTAATGTCACATTGGTATGAGGGTACTGTATGTAATACAGTGTATGATAGTGAGGGGTGGCTCCTTGAGTAAGCCACCATCTTGACTCATAACCCAGGACTAATGGTGTGGCTGTAAGCCATGGTGGTTGCCTGGTAATTGGGGAATGGAGCAAAATTAGACACAGCAGGGCTGAGAATAGAGAACCTGGAATGAGCGTAATTCCATAGGATGGAAAGGAGTAGTCAAGACTTCAGCTGAGGTTTCTAGAGCCAGACAGGGAGGCCTAATGGTCCTGTGGAACACGATGCATTATGAGATACATGTAGTTTGAAGAAGATGCAGTGAGGATTTACTGGGGTGCATCACAGGATCTGGACAGATAGGTTGCGTGGGTTACTTGTTTACCAGGCCCAATGGTAAAGAATTGCACTGCTGTGGAAAAGGAATGACTTTCTGGCCCAGTGCTGACAGGAGGTGTTAGTATGTGGATGAGTGAAGTATTGCCTGGTAAGGTACAGTAGCAACATACATTGCCTTACAAAAATATGCAGACTTTTGCACTGTTTTCACATCTTTTAACACTTGCAGTCATGAAAATAACTGCAAAAGAAAACCCAGACTTGAGCAGATCTACATTTACTCTGATAATAGATATGTTGCATTATGTTTTTTGCAGTCTGGGATATTTTAATATGTAACAGTAGTAGAACCGATAGGTAATGCTGTTGTTTATTGATGTTGTACTATATTTTCATCTATAGAATCCCAGTATAGTCTTCATAGTATGCGCTGATGGCAGTGTTGTAGAAGAAAACAAATAAAATTAGATTCAATTGTAATAACAACACCCAAGAATTAAGCATATTGAAAGGTTCATAGGGTGCTTTAAACCACAGGATGAGGAGCTGTGACCTCCAAGCAGAGTGAGGATTGACCAAGGGGCAGCTAATAAGATGAAGATTGGGTTGGACGAATGTGAGGGAGAGAAAGGTATTAACATTTAATATTTACAGTTTTCTATTTGAGGAAATGATGTTAGGAATGATTACAAATTACTAACAGCAGAGGTCATTAGAACTTGGCTGTTGTCATCCTTCCCGAACTTCCATTATACAGTAAACTCCATTACATTCCCTATATATACTATTGGTATCTAGAACATAAAGATTTCTCTTTTGCTATTTGTAGAAAGCAAAAATGGAGATGGTGGTTGTTCGGTTATCTGCATGACTGCATGCTTTTCGAACATTGCTTTATAGCTATGTTGTGTTCGTTTTTATTAATGTTTTTCTTACAAATGCAAAAAACAAAAACAAAAACTTATAACAAGACCAATGAAAGATATTTGCATTTTAAATGATATCCTTTAATGACATAGTACAATTCTATGTGTAAAAACTAGGTTAGATGTGCACAGTTACTGAACATTACAGTTGTATAACAAAAATTAACCGATTTTGTCCCCCAAGCAGAGTATTTTACTAAAATATGCACATATTAAGAATAAAGATAAAATACACACATTTGACTCCAGAATAGCATAGATGGACCATTGTTAAGAAGCATATTACAGGATTACAGGATGTTTTTTTTTGTGATGTTATTAAGTGTGGTAGGTTCAGTAGTTTACAGGGATTGTAATCGCATGTGCTTAATTTCAATATTGTCAGAGTTTCTTCATGTGGTTAAGCACTTCCCCTGCTTAGAATCAGCCACGCCTCATCACCTCCTCAACTTCATGTTGGCCACATGTTGTGCTTGAACCCTGGGGTGAAGGGGTCAGACAGGTGCTCCTTTCTGCACCTGGTAGTGGAAGCCAGTCGGGTTACAATGTTCACTGGAGGAATGGCACAACTCACACAAGCTATAGGATCCTACAATTATCTGGTCAGCTACAAGCATTGCTGTTAAAAGGTCAAGACTGCTCCAGCTAATTTCTGTCATGTGGGCATTTGAGCTATTCCAGGGATGCCATTTTTCAAGTCTGAACTGTAAAATGGCACAGCCTGGACTCAGATACCGGGATTATATTTTTCAACAAAGCCTGTTGTTTTACTCAACCGTGAGGCCATAAAAGTTTACTGAATTAACACCTACACAAGTTGTAATCTCACTACAGAGTCCTGCTATTCATATACTGCTTGTGGGAGAATAGCCATTTTATCCTTGTATTTCACACTGTTGCCTAGCAAGCCTGTCATCCCATCTGGGGATTTTTCGGGTAAGTACTCTAGTTTATCTTGTGTCAGCTTGCCAACCTTGGACAGGGTAGGTATGTTACAGTGTTCATCGACTAAGGCAGTTTCAGCGTAACCTCCCTGCCAGGCTTGACTGCTCGCAACCTCATGATGAACAGTGCTGGCAGAGGTGTAATGACTCCTCCTGCACCTCCTGCACCACAGCTTGAAGCAGCCATGAAGAAGGACTACAGTAGTTATGATGAAGAGGATGCTGCTTGTGAGCCACACCACTGTTGCGAGGTCTAGGTTCCTGTTGGTGACAACCACAGCATCTTTTGCTAGGGTATGAAAGATGGCACACTGGTCACCGGAGGGCTGGGAGCTCTGGCACGTGACGCAGAGGATATAGTTTGTGGCTGGTGTGAGTCTTTGCAGGGTAATGGAATTGCGGCCTACTGGCACTGTTTCTTCCCGGTGAAAATTCTTCCTGGAGAAACCTGACAATATGCTGTTCCAGTTTGGACGGTACATCATTCTGTAAAGGTTTGCTGGGCAAGTAGAAGGGTTGGGCAACCAGGAGACTGAAGCGGAGGTAAATGAGATATTCTTGATTTCCAGGTTCATCTTTTTGACGGATCTGGGGCAGATTTTCAGAAACGCCTTAAAGCAAAAGGCACAAAGGGAAAAGTATTATTATTATTATTATTATTGTTATTATTGTTATTATTATTATTATTATTATTATTATTATTATTATTATTATTATTATTATTATGCTAAATGATATTTTCCCTTTCACTTTGTTTAAAATGAAAAAAATGCAATTGTCAGTGTTGAATTACCCTAAATTTGGATGTAATACTGTATAAAGATGTTGACTGTATATTTCAGTATTTAGTATGCTGGAATTTATACTGTATGTCATTTAACAGGGTGTACTATACCTTGATCATTCAACTGGTTAAAATAGTTTCACACATTTAAAAAAGTTGTATCTATTGAGCAAAGAATTCATTATTGTGCTACATGTAGAATACACATTTTTGTCATTCAAGTTATATTTTAAAATACAATATAACCTTATTTTTTCTACTATAGATGTTAAGTAAGTATTGTCTTTTTGTTTTTTTTACAATTAGGAAAAGAGATTTATCATCCTTAAATGATTAATTTCTTTATTTTTAATAGTCTACATGACGTAAAGTTAGTAGGCACTGTAAGCACATTATTTACTTTGTTACTGAAACCTCAGAATATGTGTGGGTACATCTGAGCCCCTTACGCTAATTTCTTCTGATTATTTTCCTTTTAATCCTCTGAGGTAGTGAAGCACCTTGAAAACATTTAGTTTCAAACAGCTGGTTTCCAAGGTAACAGGTCTTTGTACTGAAAACAGCATTTGATCAGAATAATGAAGTTCTTAAAGATTTTGTTTCCACAAGCATACAAAAGAGTTCATTAGCCTGCAGCTGCTGAAAAATTTAACACGGCATCCTTGTTTTTGGGTTTCCTTTAGAAATTAACATTAGAAAGAAAGATTTAAAATGAACTCAGTAAAAGGTTTAGACCTATTTACACCTACAGTAAATACAACATATTTTAAGAATAAGAAAAAAAATCTATGTGAATCATGCAAACTGATTTGCACTATATATTTCAGTAATTTTAACCATGGTCTCCATAGTTTGATTATCATGGAACTAGTCATATTTAACCAAAGAAAACATTCACAGAGTTAATGGTTTTAACCTAAGTGTAAACCTAAAGAGTTTATATTATACTGAGCACAATTGACTTCATGACTGCTTTACTGTTGCAGACCATACAGACCTTTCAGAAACATTAGTATGTTATTCTAAAACTAGAGTTCAAAGTAGTTCAAAAGTACTGTACCAAAAGATTTGATTCAGAAATATTCCATTCAATCCATCTATTAAATCCAAAAGGTTGATTCCATAAGCACATTGCACAGGACAGCAAGCCTGATCTACATATTCAGCAGATCTTAGGGAGTTAATTCAAATAGCAACTCGTTCTTGTCTTCAACAGTTTTTTTTTGCTTTCTTTATAGTAGAAAACACTTGTGAAGCTGTTTTGTAGGAAGAAATTACCAAAAGATATAAAATTCATTTCCAACATGTTTTCCTTCTTTGTATTCTCTAGCACCACATAAAGAATAATTCATTAGAGCTCTGCCTCCCTTTAAAACAGGGTAGCCCTGATCCTGGATGCTCACAGAGTAGAAGGGTTTGTGGAAACTTATGTTTATATGAGTAACATAAGCTTACAATAACTATCAGAGGAAGGTTCAATGCATCTGTTATTCTTGGGCCATTTTTCCCCAAAGTACCTGCTGACTCACATTTTCACAGCAAACAGTGTTGTTAAATATTGGCTAGAGCGGACATACTGTACTAGCTATCTTTGTCTGAATTCCTAAGGCTACCCAAGAAAGCATTCCACAGTAACCAAACAAAGTGAATGCGCTCATGGGGCTCATCTGTAAGCATACAGTGTATGTTTCTGTAAAACTAGCCTTTATTTCTGATTCCATTGTAATATTAAAAATGCATTACACTAGCCAGTTTGACATTTGCTATCTAGGTTAATTTGACACTGGATGTCCCATGTGAGGCGAAAGCATTCCTTACCAAAATCAGACAAGAGCCAGACAAGAGCCTATAACCAAAATGAAACGGGCATTAATCATACATTATCATTGACCACATAGGTCACCACCGAACAAATTGCTAGTTATGAGGATTCTGAAATCATTCATCTGTTGGCTTATTTTGGCTGTTTTTGGGTGATAAACATGCTCTTCTATCATACTCTGTCCTTATTGTCATTATCATTAATGACATAGTAAGTTGGCCAAAACTTTGTGGCCAGTATGTATATAATAATAAAGTTGCATGTCTAATATGCCTCTAATATACTATAAGATAGACTAGAGAACATATTATCAAATATTTGTATTTGTTTCATGGTACAGTAAGTCTTACCAAACTGATCCAAACTAATAATACAATATGTTCTTTTTACATTAAGATCATGACTTCAATTTACAGGTATTATAACTCTGCTGTTCAAATGAAACAAAATGTTTAATTGCAATCAGGTATAATGTGTCAAAAGACACATTCACTTATTATTATGGTACATGAAAAAACAATGAGCAAATTAAATATTTGGACCTGAAATTTCAATTGATCAAACTAGAAGCCTTACAAATGCTTGAAGCCTCTTATACATAAGAGCAGTTTCATATTTCATACCAGCAAACGCCACAATTAATCACAAAGAAGCTGAAATGACAACAGAAAGAAATGCCTTCTTACCTTTAATGAAGCTTGCAGGGATCTGACTGTAGCTTTTATAGCAGAATGACAATCCAGTTGTCTCAGACATCCAGTAATGTTTGCATCTAAAATAACACGTGAGCTTTGCTCTTAATACAACTACTGTACATGTTCCCTGTTTTTGAGTTCACGATGAGAATGGAGACAGTGCCTGCAAAATGCGGAGAGCAGTATTTAAATCTGACGCCTGGCTCTGATGACGTTGGTGATGCACAGAAATCAATGCTTTTCAAACAGCTCAGTGCAGAGATTCTTCATTAAGGAGGCTATTTTCAGAAGCGTACTTTATAGATGAAAAATGTGTGAAAGTACAAATCAGACAATAAAATCAAAAGAAATGATGGGAAAAATAATGAGTCATTAGTTTCTTGGCTCCTGCTAGCTTGTAACCAATCACATTCCAGGGACAAATGCAGCTGTAATTGTGTTAGTAAAAAAGCACAAATAAAACATGCTGATAAACAATAATAAGCACACACTATTTGTGATAACACTACCTGAAACATTTAGTCAGGCAAAGACCAAACATTTTCCAACACATTGTAACTTCTCTGATCCTGTCTCTTATGGCATTCTTTCCAATTTTTAATTTTTTCATACAACTAATTAATTTTCTTCTATTTTCTTTTTATTATCTGAGATCTTTAGCAATTGCAGATCAAAGGTACACACAGTTCAGTATTGTGTTTTTCACACTACTGAAACACCACAGTTTTGTATTTTTAATGTTTTTTTTACATCACATTTTGGCATCTTTTTTTGAAACTCATCTGTCATAAAATTGTTCAGGTATTAAAGGAAACATTTTTAACACATACAATAGCAGGATTTCTATCATATTGTGCACAATATCTTCTGGGATTGCACTATTTTGTGTGTGGCTGTTTGGAAAGAATGATCGAAAAATTAAATGTACTGTCTCTGTTGTTTTAGTACTCCCCTAAATTGAAAAAGCAACATTTTAGTTAAGAATTGGTTTTTAAAAGATGGGACTCAAATCACACCTGAAAACATGAGAACATTTAGAAAATACTTTCTTCTTTGCTACAATGTTTTTAATCATTCCTACCTGAAAAGTGCTGATAAATCAATGCACACTCTTACAACTCCAGAGTGCTAGAGTAGGTGTTAATTACCTCTGTCAGTACTGCTTTAGTTCTCTGAGGAAAAACCCTCTAAAAACTCAGTTGTTTCATACAACTCTCTTTACTCCATTACTTGCCTATGTGTTAGACAAGTGATTTCATACTGAAGCTGGACCAGACCTCTCTCTGGGCCCAGCAAAAACACAGAAATGGGACAATACCACAATAAAAATATATCTCAATAAAAAACAGGTGTTATATTGTGAAAGAAACTTATATTAAGCAACAAATGATAAAATGAAGCTTTGAAAATATTTCCTGTTTTCCTAGGTCTCTTTATGCAATAGCATCACATATTTTTGATAAATTAGTAATGTGCAAAAGCATCCAAGTGCCAGTTTTGATAAATTATTTTTAAACAAATTTATCATTCATAAACAGCAAAGTAGATGCACTAATCATACTTTAGGTGACTGCAAAAATACAGTGCCCTCTACAAGAATGGAACAGTAAAGTTCAAACTGAGAATGCTAACCACTGCACCACCATATTATAATATATTATGTGAATTACCTTAAATAAATCTTTGCTCAACTCTAATTAGATGCGCTTTTGTACAGTAAGTACTGTACATTCTTTCAAACCACAAAGTTAACTATCTTTGAGCTTCTCTTTCACAGTGAAAAACATCATCACCATATTAAAATAACTGACCAGAAAAGGTTTTTGACCCATTATTAACATTCCTGCTTTATAAAGAGTATTATTCTTTTTCACATCATTTTCTGAATAAGATGATTTAGAAGTTACATTGGATATATACTCCTATTCAACTGCAAGCTCTCACTAAACTAAGACACATAAAATAACAGTTATTTTAAAACAATTAAATAACAAACACAACGAGAATCCTTCAGTAAGTGATTCTTGCCACTGAAAGTTTAGCACATTGTTATGTGTATTAATGTACTGAATGACAATGTTAAACACTGTGGAAAACAATCAACTCAAGAGACTGTGGACAGGATGCTTGGAAGAATAGACAAAGAAAGTTAACAAGATCTTGTTCATGTTTCACACAGCGTATAAAATGGACATGTGATAGAATAGAAAGTTTCAACAGAATAAAGTCTTCGATGTTAAACAGGCCATTGTCACCAGGATAATTGATGAGGGCTCTTCTTACTATTGTTGACAGTCCAGCCAGTCAGATCTTGCACTGATCTTTGGTTAAATGCACATCAGCGCCATCACTATCTAGCAAAGCAAATGGACTCTAAAGCACTCAGGTGCTTGAATATTCATCACTTTCTTTAGATATACAGTATATGGCCTAATGGTTTTAACAGTAACCCCTTGCTCAACACAACCCCAGAGCACCAAAACATCCACAACTTCCTATAAAAAAGAGTAAAAGAGACATAAAGAGATGTGTAAATTACATTTATTCTCAGCTCAAACTCATTTCACTCTCTGATATCACAAACTAGGTGTGTCAGCTCCACAGCAATTCAGATTTCTGTTTCAGATACTTGCATTTAGTGAAAGCAGTCTTAGAGATCAATCCAAACATTTTTTTATCTTCTGATTTACATTAAAGCTCTTAACACATTAAAAGCTCTTCAGCGAGCATCTAAAAGTATAAAACACTGAGAAAAAACAGGAAAGGACAGGGGAAAAGACCTCCTTGCTTCCATATAGCAAAGTGTTGCATGCTGTCGATGTCTGTAGCCCCTTCTAATAAACAATGCCTTTTATGCTTTTATATAGTTATTTATCAATTAAGTGTGGTTCGGGTGAATATTGTTTTTTCTTATCACAAGTAAGTGATTCAGTGTGTCCTTCAGTGTTGGTAGATTGCGCATAGCTCTCTAACTATTTTAACGTTAGTTTTAATACTATGAGTCACATCCTCACCCCACTCTCACACACATGATGGCCCCATGCATATTTACACAAAATCAAAACAAGAGTGAAACTGCTCTGGCTATTCACCAGTTTTTACACGTTTTGACAGTGCTGCAATTAATGGGTTCAGAAAACCTTTTTAATTAAATAATTAAATAATTAAATCCATCCACATCGGTAATGAATTATTTGAGGGATTCTTTTATGTGTTGTTTCTATCCTGAGATGAAGTATGACCTTCTTGGAAATACCTTTTTGACAACAAAAGAAAAAATAAGACAAACCATTTTTTTTCAAAAGATTAAGCTCTTAAAATTATGAATCATTTCCTAATTAACTTGAATCCAGTTACTCTGTTCAGAAACCAACACCCTCTGTCCTCTGTCCTTAAAGAGAATAGTTTGTTTTAAAAAAACAATTTATAGTGACTTTCTTTTCAAAGTGGTGTTGGGTTACTGTTATGATTTTATTAAAATAATGCTCTAGCCAAATATAGGAGAATAATTTTCTGTCCCTGTAACTTCAATGTAATACCTCTCTTATCTTTGTGTGCAAGAAAACAAAATTAACAAGGTTCTTCAGTTAACTTATTTTCTTTCGGCTACTAAATGACTCACTATAGCTTTTCAAAAGCACAGCCGCCCACCGCACTACCTTGACAACCATTACTCTCTGTCATGTTTTCAGAGCTATGGCAGCAAAGATTAACACTTTAGTCTGTTGTGAGGCCTTTTCAGCAAACTTTTCTCAATAAAATATTTCGTACATGATTCTCTCACAGCTTTTATTACCACATGACTAATTACCCTCTCATTTTCTACAGTATGTCAACATGACTGAAGACGTGAAGGACCAAGTTCAATTACTGACAGATCCAGCTACACAAGATTCCTCTTTCAAAGTTTTATTTTAAGATCCAGGTGGCAACAGGTAAATATTTCAGGTTTTTTGGCTTTTTACCAATTCTGAAATTATAAGTACATAAATATTTTTTTCTATAAATGAAATGACAATGAAATCACACAAGACCATGTGTATGAAATGAATGGAAATTGCTTTTTTACCATGATTTTGCAGTGCTGAGATATTTGAATATTTGAATATTTCACGTATTTAAGGCGGAGCTATGCTCTTGTAATCCTTAGAAACCAGGATTAAATCTTCACAAACAACCAATGTATTCTAAATAAAAAATAAACACGTTACAAGAACTTGCACTTTAGTTTTGACAAAACTTTTCAATGGCCAAATATTTTGTCTTCTCACACCTGAAAAAGGCTTAGCATTCAAAAATGTTGTTTTTTCTCTTTTTTCCATATGAAATTAACTTTCACCTATTACTTTGCTCCAATAGAAAGCACATTATGTAATATGCTGAAAATCTCTGAAATGCAAGATTGTTAACACGCGTTCAGGTACAGTACATGTGAGAGATGTAAGACAGTTGATCCTTCGGTCTTCTAATCGCTTCATCCAATACAGATTTGCAAGGGAACTGGAGACTATTCCGACAAAGAAACAGATTCAATTCAATTCAATTCAATACAAAGCAGGATACACTCTTGATGGGAATCAGGCACCCAAACACACTCACAGCAGGGCCACTTTCCCAGGAAGCCAACAAACCTACAAAAAATGTCTTTGGATTGTGGAAGCAAACTAGAGCATCCCAAGGAAACTCACATAAATGCAGGGAGTTTGCCATGCAGTTGGCACCCCAGGAATTCCACTCAGAACCCCAGCTTTCCGTAGCACCACTGTTAACCACAGCACCACCATGCCACCTGTGTAAGACAGTCATTAAAATAAAAAATAACTGATAGCCTCACCATAGAGAGGCTTCTCATGTAGAGCGCTGGTACATAGTTTGTGAGAGTCTGGCTTCAAACCCCCACACTAGTCTGCAGAAGATGACGGCCTGGGTTCAAATCCTGAAACTACAGATCGGAGTCCTGTGGCCAAATAGGGTGATTTTTTCTTCGTTAACAGTAAATAAAAATAACGAAAGACTCATAACATTTTGATATGAAAAGTAATTTTTTTTCACACTTTTTTAATGTAATTTAACTAGCAACTGACACTGGAAAGTACTGTACATGCAAAGTAAAATATAATCATGAGTAATATGACATCTAGTGGTGAGAATGCAAACTAACGCTCAGAAAACCACGGTTAAAATGATGAGAACTGCTAGACAACTTTAGAACGATCAAAAATACAACTAAACGTGTAAAGTATTCTGTACCATCAGAACTGTTCTGACAGCATAAGTTTATGCCATGACATACAGTATGCTTTAAGGCATCTCTTCAGAAACGAAGCATCAAAATGGAACCAACATCCTAAACCTGTGACTTGGGTTGAGAGGGGAGTATGGATAATAAACAGAAAATTGCAGCCGCACTTATAGGTAAAATTTATTTAAAGAAATATGCAATTTAAGATTAACCATCTTAACAATCTACTGTAGCTGTAGTACAACTAAGGAAAAGGACAATCAATATGCACTAAATTCTTAATATAAAAATATTCTGTATAAGTCATCATAAAAAGATAATAACAGGTAAAAATATTCGTATATTTCTTCAATCTCATTCTATTAAAACAGCTCCCATGTGAACACTCACAATTCCTCATTTTCTTGGCATTCTGTCACACACCTTTCACTGTTAACCACCATTATTTTAAAAACAGTATTTGTGATATTGTAAACTACGAACATCTTCACTCTGTTCTCAAGCATATTGTTGGAACATTGGTCTAATTTTGGGTGATCAGTTTACTAGAAAAGAAAAACATATTGGTTCATTTCTTGTTGTTCTCTTCCCTTAACATGACAGTGAAGCTGAGATCTTAGAACTGTTGAGGTAACAGTACTTACTTCTGGTTTAAACTCAAAGGCTACAGGTTGCACATAAATGCACACTTACCCTGTATGCTCACATGTCTTCCTTTTAATACTGTAACAGTATTATTTTAACATTTATCTTTTTGCCTTCAGTGAAATAATTTATTTAAATGAAGTGGCATTACAATGTGTGTACAGTATTCTTACAAATTACAAAGTGCTTAGTCATGAGTAGAACTTTCAATTGAGATTCTTTAATCCACATCCAAAGAAGTCTCAACAGCTGAAACATTGTGTTTCTTTTCTTCTCTTTTCAGCATGGAATAAAATTTTACTTGTTTCTTTCCAGCCTACGCATGCTGATGCACTTGAACTTGAACTATTTCAACACACTGTACTGGGATATTGCCAACTGTAACACAGCTAATTTGATGCAAAAATCAAATCTAGACCTGCTTATGGTCTTCCATCTTGAGTGATGTTTTTTGGATCTTCTACTACTTACTGCATTCTGCTAAATATGCAGATATTCTGACTTGAATAAGACAGAAACTGGAAAAGACCAATGTGAATTTGTTCATTTTTACACCTTCCCATTACTCCTCAATGTAGGCCTTTTTTTACTCTTATGTAATGGCACCTTCAAAGTGTATAATTATATTACCAATACAACACAGGCTACTTAGAACAAGTTTGCTAGAAATATTAAATTGTTTTGGTATTTCTTTCTTAAAAACTAATTGTCATTTCACCTTACTTGCAGTACACAAGGTTAGTTAAGGATTAATGATCTTTGATCGCAAGAAATAAATCTACAGTGCAAACACAAAACCAGGAATGACCCATGATTTAAACCTTGAGTTAGGAGACAGGGGAAGATTTGAGAGTTTGCAGGTAAACAGGCTTACTGTGAACAAGGTAAAATGTTACGCTTCTGCTCCTGACAAAAATGCTGTCAGTCACAACCTGAAAACTGTTTCATTGTTGCAGTGAAATACAGTATATGTGCCACCTCAGTAATTTTTTATAAAAGGCTTGTAACAACTCTAAACTAAGAATGACCAGTAACATAATACACAGTTCAATATTCCCCTGATAATAACAAATGAGAAAATTCACCACTCATCAATGTGACAACTAACAAAAAACAAACAAAGCCTTTATTGGTTCATCCTGTATTGTATATTATCTGCCCTCAACCTGCCCTCGCATTTTGTTCTCTCGATTGTCATTTATCAGCTATGTTTGCTGAAATGCAGATCTTCACCCTGACAAGACTGTGACTGGCTCTCCACACTTCCCAGGAAGGACTGCTGGTCCTCAGGTATACTCCTCACAGCAGGAGAACTTCCTACCCTTGTCAGCACTGAGAGATCCTCCCAGCTGTAGTCCAACTCCTTGAAGGCATGCAAGAGAAAGATGCCAATGATTATGGTGCCAAACCCACTGAGGCTGGCAAAAATGTCAGCCACGCTCATGCTATTCCACTCCTTGAAGAGGATCACCGAACAGGTGATCACGGCTGTGGTGAAGAACACATAGTACACAGGAGTCACGATGGAAGTGTTGAAGGTGTCCAGAGCTTTGTTGAGGTAGTTGATCTGGATGGTGATGGAAACCACCAACATTCCCAACAGGATGTAGGCAAGCGGCTCTTTGTAAACTGGCTTTTTGTCAATAAGGTCTTTGATAACAAGGCCAAGCCCTTTCACAGATGATACAGAGAAGGCGCCGATCAAGGAGCAGATGGAGATGTACACCAAGATGTTGCTTTGCCCCCACTTTGGAGCGATGGCAAAGATCAGAACAAGGGAGATCACTACTAAGGTGGCCGCAAACGCTAAGAATCCTGGAATTGAGAAAATGGTATAAGAGAGCTGGACTGAGTATATGAAAATCTGAAAAACAGTGGTACAATGAAACCCAGTGTGTCCCATTGTACAGTAAACCATCAGTTTAATGGACTAATAGGTGGGGAAGGGTGTCTGTTATTTTAGAAAATAACATTATATATGCATTAAATCAAATTACCTTTGTAACCCTTACTAACTAATATAAGATTAATATTGTATATATACTGTATTATATATATATATGCTGTATGAACGTGTTGCACATATACTGTATAAAATTTGCTACAGCAAATGAAACCACTGTTTGCATCTAACATTTCCTTAAAGGGCATTATTGCCATCTCTGCATTTTAAAACTGCTGTATGCAATATTTATTTTTACCTTATTTTATTATTTGTGCAGATACCTGTTATACTGTATGTCCAGCATTTCTGACAAACACAAAACTCGGCCAATTTTGTGCATTAAATCCAAAGTGTGTTAAACCAGAGGTTTACTTTTTCATGAAGGGGCACAATTAAATGGTTTGGAATAAAATATGAATGTCTTAAGTATGTATTATTTTATAATTTCACAAAATTAAACATCGTTGTAAGGGTGTGAATACTTTTGCGAGCAATACTTTTGCCCACTATAGGGATTGCAGAATAAAATTTGAAATTATAAATAACAAAATACTTTGAACTTAAATACTGTAGGTAACCTGCATCAAAACAAACTAACATGGCAATTGTACAGTATATAAACTGACATCGCTTCTTTGTTTTGGCAGCTATATCAGCAAGATTTATCAGTGATTCTATCCAAATCAAATATATCAATAATAGATATTTTATTCAGTCTGTGGGTCAGCTCTCTGACATAATCTGTCAATTTATCAGTTCCACCATCACTCGCAATTTCATTGCAGTGCATGCACCTAGAATTCTTGACACATTCAGCAAAATAAATTTGAATTTCACATTCTCATTGAAAGTGGTCTCCAAAGGAAGAGTTTATCCACAGTGGGGTCAGTCAAATTAGCATCACAGTTAGAACATTGTCAACAGTAAGAAAAAAAAGGATGACCTGGGCTTTGCAATTTCTCTCCCATTTCCTGTAGAGATTTCACCTCTTCATCCTGGGGAGAGTGGATAACCATCATGGTGGACCCCAGAACACTCAGCATACAGCCCAGTTTTCCATGAATGTTCAGCCGCTCACCCAAGAAGTATGAAGACAGTAGTGCACTATGACAGGTAACACAGTAGGTCAGTGGAGCTGTGCAGTGAATTAGCATCCTTTTCACATTGACATGTGGAGCATTTATAGGACTGTTTAGCAACCATATGTAAATATGTAACTGTTTTTTGTTAAAATACTCTGAATTGGAAAATAGAAAAATATATAATGTTTGGTAAAGGATAACCAACTTCCTGTTTATATGACTCCTTATTATAATAATTACAAATGGATTAGTTAAATCATAACCAAGGT